>NW_006383014.1:2114659-2117627 GCF_000327345.1 Myotis davidii | reverse complement strand
TGCTCTGCAGACATTTTCTGTCGATAACACCGGCATCCTTCAGCTGCAGAGCTACGTTGTATTAAAGTTGTTCTTTAGACATAGTCCCACCTCTCTACTGTCATGGTCTGAGATGCAGGTGAATGAGAGTCCTGGCTGTCAGGCCACTGAGAGCTGTCTGACCAACAATCGATTCTGGCTGATTCTGTGGGGGTGGGACTTCCTGCCCACTGCTGTCAGTTTCCACAGCTGTGATGAGGAAGCTGGGGTGACAGAGGGAGCCACACCCTCCATGCGACCCTCTCTTTCACTCTGCTCTATGTCCAGCAGCCTCCTGTTCTGCCAAGTCCTCCAATCCTCCCACTCTCTGCCTGTACTCCCGCTCTGCTCTCCACCAGCGAAGGTCCCGGGAGTGCACAGACATGGCTAGGCACGGCCAGCCTCGCTTGCTGGGGCCGACAAAGGTCCCGGGAGCCCGAAAGCGTGGCGTGGCACGGCCGGCCTTGCCTTCCGGGCTGGCGAAGTCCCTGGGAGCCCACAGGCATGGCTAGGTGTGGCTGGCCTCGCCTCTAGGGGCGGCAATGGTCCTGGGAGCCTGCAGCTGCTGTCACCTCCTGGGGCACTTGACACCTGCGTATGCAAATTAACATGCCATCTTTGCCAGGTTAATTTGCATACTCAATCTGATTGGCTGGTGAGAGTAGTGGAGGGATGGTTAATTTACATGTTTCTCTTTTATTAGATAGGATATCACCAAGTTGCCCTTTCAGGTTGTATCAATTTATATTCTCATAAGCAATACATGAGAGTGACTATTTCCCCTTACCTTCATTCACCAATATAAAAAGTTTTTTTGAAAACTGTCTTAGTAAATAATGAATAAATATTTGCTAAAGACAGACTATTAAATATGAATAAAGTATAAAAAAATAAAGTTCCAATGACCAACTGTGTACTTGCCAAGCAATTTTAGTAAAGAACATCTTATTATCACTAAAGGTCCATCTCTGCTTCTCCCTCATTTTGTCTCCCTATTATCCCCAAAAGAAACACATAGCTGAAATTTCTGTGTTTGTAATTCTCTTCTAATTATAATCTTACCATATATTTGTATCCCTAAAAGTACATTGTTTAATCATACATATTTCTGAACTTCATATTACTGGTCAGTATTCATTTGTGATTTGCTTTTTCAATCAACATTATTTATTTGAAAGTCATCAATATTGTTGCATGTAGCAATGACGTCATTAATTTTTTTAAAATATATTTTATTGATTTTTTTACAGAGAGAAAGGGAGAGGGATAGAGAGTTAGAAACATCGATGAGAGAGAAACACTGATCAGCTGCCGCTAGCACACCCCCTACTGGAAATGTGCCCGCAACCAAGGCACATGCCCTTGACTGGAATCAAACCTGGGACCCTTCAGTCTGCAGGCCGATGCTCTATCCACCGAGCCAAACCAGCTAGGGCAAGTCATTAATTTTACTTCTATTTTATGAATAATATAATAATTGATGCATTCTAATATCAATTATTTAAATTGCTTGATGTTTTTAAAATATTATAAAGTATTGCTCAGAATATTATATACAGTGTACATCTGCAAAAGTTTTCCCAAGAGGATAAAGCTAGGATTTAATTTCTAAGCCATAGAACACATGCAATTTTAACTTTATATCACCACAAAGGTTTTTGAAAGGCTTTGTATCCATTTGTATTCCCACTAGCAGTATATGACAGTTCCTGTTCATTATTTCATTATTTCTTCTCTAACACTTGAGAGTGACAGTCTTTCTAATATTTGACAATTTGGCAATTGAAATATATATATATATGGCCGTCCACCCACAGCCCCTCCCTTCCCCTCTATTCCTCTCCCTTCCTCTCTGTAAAAAATCAATAAAATATATTTTAAAAAATCAGTTGGAAAGTAAAAACTGACATGTAAAATATTAACAATGTACCTGAATCATTAATTTTTAAAATCTTTTAAAAAATGGGGTGTGTAAAGGTGACACTTCACTGAACATCTTGTCCTGCATTAATTCATCTGGGCTTGGCCTTGACAAAAATTTAAAATACAGAGCATGAAGAAAGTCATTAGAATTTTCCTAGAATAATGGCACACATTCAAAGGAATAGTTACAAGTCTTAAATACCTCATTAGCACATCCTATATAATAAAAGCCAAAATGCTAAGTGTCCGACCATTCATTAGACCAGTCGCTATGATGAGCACTGACCGCCAGAGGGCAGACACTTAACCAGTAGGTGAGCTTGCTTCTGGGTCCGGCCAATCGGGACTGGGAGAGATGGGCTGGACATGCCCTGGGGTCCTCCTCTTTATTGTTGAAAGTATAACATATGTCCCCCTTTGTTCCCCCATTGACCTCTTTATTAATTCTAATAATTTTAAGAGGGTTCTTTTGAGTAGTTTTTATAGGTAATCAAGTCATCTGTCAAGAAGGATATCATAAAATAACATAATGTCATATATAATATCATTATAATGAATTTAAAAGTAAAATATACTGAGTAAGATTTGTATTTAAACATTTTATGCAGTACTTTTAAAAAGTCTTAGGATTAATGTTATAGTAGCTTATTACAATATTTTGAAACGTTTTCCTTAAAATATATTTCAGGATATCCTATCTAATAAAAGAGAAACATGGTAATTAGCCGTACCTCCGCTACCCTTCCCATTGGCTAATCAGGGCGATATGCAAATTAACTGCCAGCCAAGATGGCGGCCGGCAGCCAGGCAGCTTGAAGCTAAGATGAGGCTTGCTTGCCTCAGTGATGGAGCAGGGCCCATCAGGGGGGTTGGGGCTTTGTACCCTGTCATGCACAGAGCAGGGCCAATCAGGGGGTTGGGGCGCTGCCACTCTCACATTCAGGGCAGGGCCGATGGGGAGGTTATGGCTCTACCCTGTCACACACAGAGCAGGGCCCATGGGGCGGGGGTTGGGGAACTCCCCCCT
>NW_006383014.1:2107378-2114305 GCF_000327345.1 Myotis davidii | reverse complement strand
GGATCACTCCTTCACTGAAGCAAGCCATGTTCATGTTAGTTTCAAACTGCCTGGCTGCCGGCCGCCATCTTGGCTGGCAGTTAATTTGCATATATCGCTGATTAGCCAATGGGAAGGGTAGCGGTTGTACACCAATTACCATGTTTCTCTTTTATTAGATAGGATACAGAAGATTACTATACCTAAAACTCCGACTGGTGATCTCTGGAAGCATAGAGGTGGCCCTTGCTCCAATCAAGGATGATTAAATTATTTATTTTTATTTACTTATTTATTTATTTTTTTAAAATATATATTTTATTAATTTTTTACAGAGAGGAAGGGAGAGAGATAGAGAGTTAGAAACATCGATCAACTGCCTCCTGCACACATCCTACTGGGGATGTGCCTGCAGCCAAGGTACATGCCCTTGACTGGAATCGAACCTGGGACCTTTCAGTCCACAGGCCGACGCTCTATCCACTGAGCCAAACCGGTTACAGCAAGGATGATTAAATTAACCAATGAAAACAATAAGCACTAAAGTTCTTCTTTAATGTAGATTATCTCCTTTTAACGAGTACCGCTTCTTTAACATAGTATTTTAACACACAGAGAAAATTACCAGAGCCTTGCTATATGGCTGGTGAGGTAAATATAAGTGACTTTCATCATCTGTTTGAAGTTTTAACAAGGTATTAAGCTACTGACTCACTAAAATCAATGTCCAATTTCTAACTCTATAATATTTTGAAACAGATGTTAACATTTTACTTTGTTGTTCCTTAATATTTGTCTTTTGAATCAACTGTAAGCTTCTTCTGGTGTAAATATTTTCTTTCATGCCTTAGCTTTTTGATCACTTTATTTTTCCTGGCTAATGTTTCACATTTTGCTCTTTGATACTTTCTGCTCAGACCCTTTGGGTCTAAGACTTCAAAGTAAGCAAGACCAAATGGCAACATAAGACCAATTCTATCCAAGTATTTTAGATTCAAAAGTAGTTCAAAAATGCTTGATGTACTTTAAGAAAAATCACTTCCTTTTTTCTATTCATCATTATAACCTAAAGCACCTCTAAGTAAAAGGTAACAAATTAATTTTGGTTTATGTTTTACTTTTGGGATTCTCTCTCATGTCAAACTGATTCAAACAAAATGAAGAAGCAGAAAGAATCACATTTGTTACAGCTCTTTAAAAGTACTTCAAAAGATAATTATCACATATAATGAAGGTAATAGAGCTTTATAGTGAACGTACTTTTTATTATAGTTAAAGTTTTTTTAAAAAAACATAGTACAGGCTATTTTATTTTATTTTATTATTGATTTCAGAGAGGAAAGAAGAGAGAGAGAGAGAGATAGAAATATCAATGATGAGGGAGAATCATTGATTGGCCGCCTCCTGCAAACCTCCTACTGAGGATTGAGCCCACAACCCGGGCATGTGCCCTTGACCAGAATTGAACCCAGGACCTTTCAGTCCCCAGGTCGATGCTCTATCCACTGAGCCAAACCTGCCAGGGAAAGTATAGGCTATTTTTACAAAATAAGTTTTAGTGTTTGTAACAACAATTATTTGTTGCTTATGACCACAAGTTTTGAAATGCAAAAGTTCGAAATTATGAATTTATGCACCTTAATAAGCAGGCCATCAAAACAAACAAACAAAAAAATCCAATAAACCATGAGCCTCTTAGGATAGGAACCTATTTTTACTGATTTTTATCTATCAGCGGCCAGAAGAGAAGGTTCTCAATAAATATTTTCTTAATAAACAAAGGAAAGAATGACTAAACAGTTTATTTCAAGATTGGCTATGTCCTAACAAATGAAAAATTTAAGTAAGAAATCTACAATTTAAATTTTAAAGATATAAGGGTAATTTATAAATGAGACCTTTTAAAAATTATCTAATTAATTTTTAAGCAGAAACACACTCCATTACTCTGATACACAATTCTCAGTGATGGAGTGATTTCAGAGATTCCAAACAGCAAAACACAAATAGATACTATTAAAAACATCACACAACAATTGGAAAGTATGATAAAGGTCCCTAGATTATGAAATGGTATTATATCAATTTTAATTTCCTGGTTTTGATAATTAGTTTGTGGGATGTACAAAAATATCTTACTTTAGAAAATAGAAGCTAAAATATTTAGGTGTAAATGCCATTTTATGCACTAATTACACTTAAATGATTAAAAACTATATTTATACACACATACATAAATATGTATGAGAAAAGAAAATGATAAAGCAAATGTAGTTAATTGTGAATATTTGAGGCATCTGAGTAAGGGGTATATAGGAATTCCTTGTACTAGTTTACAACTTCTATGTATCTTAAATAATATCAATTTTAAACACTGAAAAATTATATTTTTAAAATGTTTAAAAAGCCACCACACAATAAATATAACACTAAGATGTATGTCAAAAGCACACCTTTGAGTACAGGATGAAAAAACTTTCATTCTTTTCTTAGAGGCCTGCATAAACCTGGATTTCTATACCAGAAGGGATCACTCAAACTTAAAAACAGACTTTCAGTTATAGACGCTATCCCTAATATTACCTCTGAAATATACAAAGACTAAGTTAGAATCTTAATATGCAATTACATATTAAAAACAGGGAATTAAACTCAGAAACAAAGAAAAATAATATGAGAGTGATTTTTCTCAGTCTTTTGAGGAACACACATTAAGTGAAAATCATTAAGTGAAAATCTGGTCATGATTCTTGCCTCACATTTACCTAATTCTGAATGAAATAAAAATAATTAGTAAAAATATAAGGTAAACAAGGTCAATAATCTCTTAGCCTCTCTGCCAATTCAATGAAAGATCAATATCAGGGAACTTTTGGATGCTGGAAAAATTCATTGTCTACTCTTTTAAAAGTATTTGAAAAAAGTAAGGTATGTTAATAAAGAAAAGCTATAACAAAGATTACAAATTTTAAGACAGAACTAAAAAAAGAAAACATATTCTTACCCAATTGGAAAATCAACATCATCACCATGAGCTGTCATGTGATAAAGTCCAAATTTAGCCAATTTAACATGTCCCTACAAAATAAATGAAAGATATAACTATGAAACATTTTAATATTAGAAGGAAAAATATCATTATACATTTTATAGTCAGATACATTATAATATATATATAAATTTACCACAATTTTATTAAAAACCTACTTGCCAATGTTTAGTCTACTTTACACTTCTTACAAATATACTGTATGTATGTAAATATATATTTATATGTATGCATATGCACACATATATGTATGTATATACATACACAAACATAAACGCTTTTTGCTATTTGTACTTTCCAGGTTTTCTGACAATGCAAAAAAGCAAGTCTTCTTGTTTGCCTTGAATGCTTACTTAGAATATTTTAGGGTAATTTTCACAAAATATTTTTTTCAGGATGTTGCAAGTCCACTCATAACATTATAATTTAACTCTGACATGAGAGTTCTTAACTTGAAAACATCAGGTCTGAAATCATCAAATATTACTGAATCTTCTATATTTCAAACCATTTTTTATTTGCTTGAGAATAGTCATAATTATCACAAAATTGAGGTTCTTAATAAAAGGCAAATATATTCTATAAGTCCCTTAAATTTTCCCCTTTTATATATTTAACACTAAAAAAATTAAGTAGATTTTAAAATTGGGTTGTTTCCTTTATCTCAGAACTTTATTTCTAAGCCTTACAAGATGTTTATAATTTAAAGAAATTCAGATTGGTTAGATACTTTACTGCTATAAACATGAAATTCATAAGTACCATATTCTCTTTTGTTATTTTTAATATCATAGGGTAACTGTACTGAAAGTCTGGAAGAGAAACTGGGAAAAAGAGTAATCCTACTAACAGAAAATAATTCCTCAGAAAAGATTCCTTCAAAACTATTTTCATATGCTTATGAAAAAGAATGAAATTATGATTATTCCTGAACATATATTATTCTTGCTACCCATAATTCTCTTAGAAGGGTTGACTAGCTTCTTACTAATCACCCATTAGATTTGCAAGTAGAGAAGCAGCACTCCAAAACAAGGGAGCTAGGTGTGAACAAGTGGTAAATGGAGAGTAAAATATAGAAGAGAAAATGGGGGGAAAAATAAAGAGTAGAAAATACAATGCAATTGTACTATGAGAAAAATATGTAAATTGAGAGGCTTTCTTAAGATGAAAGCAAATTCAGAGCAGGTGTGGATCAAGATGCTACAATGCATATTTTTTTAGGAAATGAATGGAGGAGAAAACAAAACGGATGTAAGAAACTGACTTTTTGGGGAAAAAGAATAATGCATGTGAAAAACACATGGACTTATATAATTTAATTACATATGCTTTTTTCTAACACCACAGATGTATCAATAACTTTCACACAGTCTTTTTGTTATGAATAATCTTAAAAAATATTCGTATCCTACTATCTGATTAACTGAGTGGGCTTGATTTCAGTAGCTTCCAACCTCCAATAATAAACAAACATTGAATGTATTATTTGGCAATTACCTTTCGGTCCAAAAGGATATTATGAGGAGACAGCGCCCGATGTACTATCCCATGTTTGTTCATATACTGCAAGCCCTGGAGTACCTCAAATGCTATGCACAAAACCTTTGAATAGCTACAAAGAAAACAAAAAGTCACAGATCAATTACAAAGTAGATATAAAAACCAATTTTAATGAATGAGATAAGGTTTTGTGACAAAATTCAAAGTTAGATTTTTTTACTGTTCCTCTTCTATTATGAGAAAATAGTCTATACATTTTCTAAAATATCCACTTGTACATATTTTGTGTTTTATAACTATAATAGGATTCATCTGACAAAGATCCTACAGTTTCCTAAAGGCTACACTAATAGCACATCTGTTCTCTCCTGGAAGAGAATTTAATTGAGTGGTGTGCAATTGACATTCTGTAGGTTTGGCTTTGCCAAATTGTCAGGAAAGTTTCAGATAGATGACTGATTAGTTCTACCAAGTCAATGAAAATCATCTCTCTTGCTCAAAACAAAAATAGCTAAGTCCCTGAAAAATAGCTACAATATATTTTATGGCAGAGAGACATGATCTTACTTTCTATATCAATCCACAAAGCAACTTCTAGTACTTTATGATTTATCAAACATTTTTCTTTAACTCATATCTTATTTCCCCTAGGACATCTTCCACAAAGATGCCCAGTTTCTTTTATTCTTTCCCTCTCCATCTCTTTCCATTAAGAAAAAAAAAAATCAGACATCATTCATGTGGGGAGTTAGAAATAATATACAGAAAAATAGGGGAAACTCATTCAAACCCAATGCTCCACCCAGCATTTTGATATTAGATTTCCTTTCTATGCATTTCTTGACATTTTGAATTAAGACTTTTAAAAATTAAATTAAAATTTGCAGGTAATCATTAAAAATAATTTTTAAAAACTAACAAGCTAAATAACAAGAGACAAAATGGACTTATTCAAAAGTAGTCAATCAGAAAATAGGCAGAATTAAAGAAAAGAACAAAAGACGAATGAAACAATTATAAAACAACTAATAGATTTTAATTCAGATGTATAAATCATTACATTAAATGTATTCAGTAAACTCACCAATTAAAAGATAAGGATGATAGAATGGATAAGAATTAAGAATACTCATTTATATTCTGGCTATAAGAAACCCACATTAAATAAAAGACAAATTAAAAGTAAAAAAGATGAAATAACAGATCACTAATTGTCATGGGGTCAGGTAGGGGGAATGGGTGACTATGAAGGAGGAAATTGAGTGTGAAGGATCATAATTTTGATTATGGGTACATGACATATTTGTGCAATGACCTTCTGCAGGTTTAAACTGTACATTAAAATGGTTAATTTTAAGGCATGTAAATTACACTTCAATAAACTGATGTTTAAAAAAGTAGGCTGTTTTGATTTGCATCTCTCAGATGATTAGTGACTTTGAGCATGTTTTCATATGTCTCTTGGCTTTCTGAATGTCCTCTTTTGAAAGGTGTCTATTTAGGTCCTTTGCCCATTTTTTGATTGGATTGTTTATCTTCCTTTTGTTAAGTTGTGTGAGTTCCCTATAAATTTTGGAGTTTGGGCCCTTATCAGATATGACGTTGGCAAATATGTTTTCCCACACAGTGGGTTTTCTTGTTGTTTTGTTGATGGTTTCTTTTGCTGTGCAGAAGCTTTTTATTTTGATGTAGTCCCATTTGTTCATTTTCTCTTTAGTTTCAAGTGTCCTAGGAGCTGTATCAGTGAAGAAATTGTTTCGGCATATGTCTGAGAATTTGTCGCCTTTGGATTCTTCTAGAATTTTTATGGTTTCCTGTCGTACATTTAAGTCCTTTATCCATTTTGAGTTTATTTTTGTATATGGTGTAAGTTGGTGGTCTAGTTTCATTTTCTTGCATATATCTGTCCAATTTTCCCAACACCATTTATTGAAGAGACTATCTTGACTCCACTGCATGTGCTTGCCTTCTGTGTCAAATATTAATTAAGCATAATCGGCTTTGTCTGATTTCTGGGGTCTCTGTTCTGTTCCATTGACCTATATGTCTGTTCCTGTGCCAGTACCAGGCTGTTTTGATTACAGTGACTTTGTAGTATAACTTAAAATATCTGGAATTGTGATTCCTCCTATTTTGTTCCTCTTAAGATTGCTGCAGCTATTTGAGTTGTTTTTTTTTGTTTGTTTTGTTTTTAGTTCCATATACATTTTTGGAGTATTAGTTCTAGATCTGTGAAATATGCTATTGATATTTTATGCTGGAATATGCTGTTGGGATTGCATTGAATCTGTAGATTGCCCTGGGTAGTATGGACATTTTAATGATGTTGAGTCTACCAATCCATGAACAAGAAGTATTGTTTCACTTGTTTATTTCTTCTTCTATCTCTTTTTTCC
>NW_006383014.1:2104680-2107057 GCF_000327345.1 Myotis davidii | reverse complement strand
TACACAATGGAATCCTATGCTGCTGTGAAAAGGAAGGAACTTCTACCATTCGCAACAGTGTGGATGGAACTGGAGAGCATTATGCTAAGTGAAATAAGCCAGTCAATGAAGGAAAAATACCACATGATCTCACTTACTCATGGATAATTGAGACCATTATAAACTTTTAAACAATAATAGATACAGAGGCAGAGCGGCCTCAAACAGAGTGTCAAACTGCAGCGGGAAGGCCGGGGAGGGTTGGGGGACGGGAGGTAGGGGGGTAAGAGATCAACCAAAGGACTTGTATGCATGCATATAAGCATAACCAATGGACATAAGACACTGGGGGATAGGGGAGGCTAGGGGACTGTCTAGGGCGGGGGGGAAAATGGACACATATGTAATACCCTTTGTAATAAAAAATTTAAAAAAAAAAGTAGGCTGAATAACTATTTTTAAAGTTGCAATATGACTGCCTCTTCCAAAAAATCATAAGAACCAGAGATGAAAAACTAAAATCACTCTCTCCTCTCATCCTATGCTGACTTTCCAGAGCTAACCACCATTAGCAGTTTCTGTTTCAATTTTTCTGATGGTTAGACTTTTATTTAATACTAGAGGCCTGTTGCATGAAAAGATTCGTGCAATAGGCCTTCCCTTCCCCTGGCTACCTGCACTGGTTTACCTTGGGCACCTAGGACCCAGGCCTTCATTCCAGCCTGAGGCACCTTCAAAGCCTTCACTGCTCCGTTCGGCCAGAGCCGCTTTGATCGCTGCTCCCACCGGAGCCACCTTCAGTCTTCACTCCACTGCTTCCTGCCTGCATATGCAAATTAACCGCCATCTTTGCTGGCAGTTAATTTGCATATCTCGCTGATTAGCCAATGGGAAGCATAGCAAAGGTGCGGTCAATTACCCTGTTTGCCTATTATTAGATAGGACTAGAGACCTCTGTGCAGAAAATTGTGTGCTAGAAGCTCACTTTCAATTGCCTCAGCTGGCCACCCAGCCCATCACCGCTCATAACTTGCGCCCTGCCTGCTGCCGCTCGTAGCTCTCCACTGCTAGTAGCTTTCTGATGCTAGTAGCTCTCCACCGCTAGTAGCTTGCGCCCCACCCCGCCCACCATGAGAGTCAAGGCTCGTTTGGTCATGACGCTGTTAGGGTGTCACCACCACAGGCCTTTTATGATACAGATAATTAGCTATTCACTATGCACAATGATATAATTAATATACTTCTACAACTTTCCCATTTTCCTTTCCCAACTTCTGATGTTTATTACTTATATTGTTAATTTTTAAATGAGATTTAAAAACCTGCATTCCATTCTTGAAGGCTAACTAGGTAAATAAGTGAATATATAATATGACATATAGTGATCAAATGATAAAGAGAAAAAGTAGAAAATAGAGAATGTAGGGTAGCTGGTTGCTAATTATATATATACTTGAGGCCTGATGCATGAAATTTGTGCACTCAATAGGATGCAGGACAGGCCAAGGGAGCCCACCAGTACACGATGGAGCTGGGGAGGGACTCAGGAGGATAGCCACCTGGGGAGGGACCGTGGGAGGGCTCCAGGGCATGTCCGACCCATCTCGCCCAGTCCTGATCTGCCGGACCCCAGCAGCAAGCTAACCTACAGGTCAGAGCGCCTGGCCCTGGTGGTCAGTGCATGTCATAGCGAGCGGTTGAGCAGTCTTAGCATACCATTAGCATATTACACTTTAATTGGTTGAACAGATGACCAGGACCGGACACTTAGAATAGTAAGCTTTTATTATGTACGATATAATTACATATCTACACTAATAAAAGAGAAACATGGTAATTGGTGTACGACTGCTACCCTTTTCATTGGCTAATCAGCGAGATATGCAAATTAACTGTCAGCCAAGATGGAGGCTGGCAGCCAGGCAGCTTGAAGCTAACATGAGGCTTGCTTGCCTCAGTGACAGAGGAAACCAACGTTCCCCGCCTGCCAATGCAGGGCTCTGAGCCTGCAGTTTGAACATTGTAACAAATACCACCAGACTTCAGCCAGCAGATTCGCAACATTGTAAGCAAAGGCCAGAAACCTACTTTCAGCCACCAAGGCCTAAGAGCTGGAGCAAAGCCTCAAAGCTAAAGCTGGCCCAGAATAAAAAAAGAAAAAAAGGAGCGGTTGGGAGCTTCAGTCACCCCCAGCCTGATAACAGCCCTCAGCCCCTCACCCAGACTGGCCAGGCACCCCAGTGGGGACCCCCACCCTGAAGGGTGTATGACCAGCTGCAAACAGTCATCATCCCCTCACCCAGGCTGGCCAGGCACCTCAGTGGGGACCCCCACCCTGATCCAGGACACCCTTCAGGGCAAACCAGCTGGCCCCCACCCACACACCAGGCCTCTACCC
>NW_006383014.1:2101536-2104073 GCF_000327345.1 Myotis davidii | reverse complement strand
ACCAGGGGCTGCACCTAGGGATTGGGCCTGCCCTCTGCCACCCGGGAGCAGGCCTAAGCCAGCAGGTCGTTATCTCCCGAGGGGTCCCAGGCTGCTATAGGGCACAGGCTGGGCTGAGGGACCCCCCCTTCCTCCCGAGTGCACAAATTTTTGAGCACCGGGCCTCTAGTGTATATATAATTATATATACACTAGAGGTCTGGTGCATGAAATACATGCACAGGTGTAGTCCCTAGGCATAGCCGGCGATTGAAGCACAAGCGTTTGGCATGAAAGGGCAGGTCCTAGCTGACTTCTGGGCCCTGGGCAGTACCTGGGCCCCTGCACGCCCCCTTCTGCCTGAGTCATGGCGCCTGAGTCCCCATGCAGAGATGTTGTGAGCGTGACCAGATGCCATGGGCCAGGGTGCAGTGAGGGCCTCTGCGCCACCCAGTGGCGCCACATGGAAGCCGGGTGGGCAACGTGCTTTTTCCTGGCCAGCCTCTCAGAACGGCTCCTGCACAAACCCACGGGGACCCAACCGGCCCCTGCAGTCCTGGCGGCTGCAGCTTGGCTCACCCAGAAGCCCACTGGGGCCGGCAGCACCTCCACTGCCACCTGCTGCCAGTGCCTCATTGCCAATGCCCACCATGTTCCACACCACCACGTGGTGGTCAGTGCATGTCATAGTGAGTGGTCAAACTCCCGGTCAAAGGGACAATTTGCATATTAGGCATTTATTATATAGGAGAGTATCTTCCATTGATTTTGGAGAGGAAGGGAGAGGGAGAGAGAGAGAGAAACATCAATGATGAGTCATGGATCGGCTGCCTCCTGCACACCCCACACTGGAAATTGAGACCACAACCTGGGCATGTGCCCTGACAGGGAGTCAAACCTTGACCTCCTAAGTCACAGGTCGATGTTCAACCACTGAGCCACGCCCGCTGGACTCTTCTTCTCATTTTAAAGGAGAGAGAATTAAGACTCCAGAGGTCGACTTGCTCAAGACAGCCAAGTTACACAGTGGCAGAGACAGGTTCTAAACACACACTCCTGAGGTCTCTGTGATAATCGGTTCAGCCCCGGGTGGGTGGACAGACACTGTCTCAGGCATTTCCTCGAGGCCCTCAGATTCCCTGCATCATCCCACACCTTCCCTACCTGCCATCAGTGCTGAGGAGGGCAGAGCATGGAAAGGGCCACCCGCAGTTCACCTGGGAGGAGACGTGGGAGGGGGAGTGAGGGGTAGAGCTGGGAGCACCACAGGCCCCGGGTGGGAGTTAGAAGCAGTGATCTGGATGTTGACCACCCTGTCCCAGCATCTCAGGAGCATTTCTTTCTCCGGAAGCACCGGGCTGGTTTCGGCTGTTCTGTTCTGTAGTGTGGGAGCCTCTCTGTCCTGAAAACTGGAGTCGGACCATCTGGGCAAGCCCTTTGCATTGGACCCTGAGCCCTTCTGTGTCACACATGACACGGGTTCCAACTGATCTGTGTATCCACAAGGGGGCTTCAATTTCCTAGTTTTCAACATTTGCTTTCCATAATACTGTACATTCTGTTTTGTTGTTTTTTGTACCAAAAATAAAATCATTTGCTTGTTTCCGCTAAGTACTAGTCATCACTGAAGAGAGCTTGGGGGGAGGGGATGTGGAGGGATTAGGGCAGCGAGATGGGAATGACCCACCACCTGGATGTCACGGTGGGAGGCTGAGTCATGAACATTCCATGTCCCTCGTGTGGAGCTCAAACTAGGTTCTGGGTTTTACAGTCAGACTCTCAAAACAGATGGGATCTGACCCCCTGGCTGGCAGCAACTGGAGACCCTGGCTTCCCAGGGGCCGAGCGGAGCATGTGGCCTCCTTCCCCCTCCCTGCCACATCGTTCTTCACGCTCTGGCTTCCCTCCAGCACACCCCAAAGCCGCTACCTGGGCTACCACAGTATCCACTGTCTCCGCATCGCCCTCTGGGAGGGTGCTGTCGCTTCCTGCTGTCTCCCTGCCTCCGCTTCCCCCTCAGTCTGCTCCTGACAAAGAAGCCAGAGGGTGTGTCCCACTGCATCAGCCCAGCGGGTCCTCACCTACAGCCCCAGCGCCTCCCCCTGCACTCAGGGGACGCCAGGTTCTCATGGGCCTTTAAATCCCTGCAGGATGTGCCCCCTGACTCAGCCTTGACCCCCTTCCATTTGGCCTCTTGCTCATCCTGCTGCCCCTCCGTGGGCTGTCCCTCTGCCCCAATGCCCTTCTCCAGGCACTCACCTGGCTCTCCTCCATCCGTCCACTTTCCCAGTGAGCCTCCCTTTGCCCCTCCCCTCGCGGAGCCCCTATGTGGCTTCGTTTCCATTTTTTCATGGTTTCCTCCCTGCACCCCTGTCCTCTCCTGGCAACACATGCTCCTCTCCATAGGACAGAGCAGCTGGCTCCCTGCTGCTCTGCAAGCACCTGGGCATCCCCTGGTGGGTGCTCAGTCAGTGATACGGGCTGAGTAAGATGCTTAGCAGTGGCGCTAGGTGTAAAGGCCATTGGAAGGCAGACTCACTGGGAGCCAAGGGACAGTG
>NW_006383014.1:2088909-2099229 GCF_000327345.1 Myotis davidii | reverse complement strand
GTTTTGTTGTTTTTTGTACCAAAAATAAAATCATTTGCTTGTTTCCGCTAAGTACTAGTCATCACTGAAGAGAGCTTGGGGGGAGGGGATGTGGAGGGATTAGGGCAGCGAGATGGGAATGACCCACCACCTGGATGTCACGGTGGGAGGCTGAGTCATGAACATTCCATGTCCCTCGTGTGGAGCTCAAACTAGGTTCTGGGTTTTACAGTCAGACTCTCAAAACAGATGGGATCTGACCCCCTGGCTGGCAGCAACTGGAGACCCTGGCTTCCCAGGGGCCGAGCGGAGCATGTGGCCTCCTTCCCCCTCCCTGCCACATCGTTCTTCACGCTCTGGCTTCCCTCCAGCACACCCCAAAGCCGCTACCTGGGCTACCACAGTATCCACTGTCTCCGCATCGCCCTCTGGGAGGGTGCTGTCGCCTCCTGCTGTCTCCCTGCCTCCGCTTCCCCCTCAGTCTGCTCCTGACAAAGAAGCCAGAGGGTGTGTCCCACTGCATCAGCCCAGCGGGTCCTCACCTACAGCCCCAGCGCCTCCCCCTGCACTCAGGGGACGCCAGGTTCTCATGGGCCTTTAAATCCCTGCAGGATGTGCCCCCTGACTCAGCCTTGACCCCCTTCCATTTGGCCTCTTGCTCATCCTGCTGCCCCTCCGTGGGCTGTCCCCTCTGCCCAATGCCCTTCTCCAGGCACTCACCTGGCTCTCCTCCATCCGTCCACTTTCCCAGTGAGCCTCCCTTTGCCCCTCCCCTCGCGGAGCCCCTATGTGGCTTCGTTTCCATTTTTTCATGGTTTCCTCCCTGCACCCCTGTCCTCTCCTGGCAACACATGCTCCTCTCCATAGGACAGAGCAGCTGGCTCCCTGCTGCTCTGCAAGCACCTGGGCATCCCCTGGTGGGTGCTCAGTCAGTGATACGGGCTGAGTAAGATGCTTAGCAGTGGCGCTAGGTGTAAAGGCCATTGGAAGGCAGACTCACTGGGAGCCAAGGGCCAGTGAGCTCTCAGCACCGTGCTCAGGGTGGGGCCATGGGAGCCAGGTATTTGTCTTCTCACAAGAAGCCCGGAGGAAGAGAATGAAAAAGGAGCCTTGTGTTTTCCTCAACTACTTAAAAGCTGATGATCTCATTCTATTCTTAAAGCTATGAACAAAAATCTTTAGATCAACCCTGTGAGGTGGGTTCTGGGATTATCTAAGATTCCATGGAGAGTACATGGCCTTCGCCTGCCACAAGGATGGAGCTTAGTAACCGCCAGCTATTAGTGCTGTGATTCCTGCATTGGTGGGGGGCTGGCCTGCGGGGACTGCCCGCTGTGGGAGTGCCGCTCATCCCAGTCAGCCCAGGGGCGCTCCCACTGTGGGAGCACACTGACCACCAGAGGGCAGCTCCTGCATTGAGCGTCTGCCCCCTGGTGGTCAGTGTGTGTCATAGTGACTGATCAATCGGTTGTTCTGGTTGTTCCGCTGTTCGGTCGCTGGGTTTTTATTATATAGGATATACTTAGCAACATTTTGATCCAGCAAAGCTTCATTAAGTAGGTAATATTTATGCAGATATCTAACGGAAGTAAAAGAGACATGCAGTTCTCTCAGAAATGTGTGATTCAGGCAGAGGGCACAGTAAGCAAGTCCTCAAGGCGGAGAATGCACAGCAGTTCAAAGGGGAAATTAATTTTAAAACATGGCATGTCTTCAATATCTTACTCGTGCCCTTAAACTTGGATTTCTTGTCTTTGAGTGTTCTTCATTAATGGGGAGAAGTCTAATATCTGCCTGATTCTAAATTTGTTGCAGATACCATGTTATTCCTCTTTGGAGGCTTTCAGGATTGTTTTTCACTATCGTTAGACAAAATTTTAGCCCAATATGTCTATACTGTGGGCATTTATGCATTTGTGCTAGTAACATTAGGTGTGTCCTTTTAAGGCTCATATTCCATTAACACAGAAACATTAATAAAAAGTTGATTTGTTGTATCTTTCATTAGTGTCAACTTCCACTCTATCTTTTAATTGAAACTCTTGGTGGGCAGATGAAAATTGGATCTATTTTCTATATCAACTTTCTGTTTCATTTCCCATGAGCATGGCCTTTAGCTCTATGTACTCTACTATTTAATTTAGGATCTTTCTTCTGTTATCTAGTTATTCCTTTTCATTGGATCATGTTGGGTAAGGCTGTGTGTGTGTTTTTTTCTCCCGTGGCTCTCTTTCTCTCAAACTATTTTTTTTCTTCAATTATCTGGTACTTTCTGGTTGTGAGTTATATTTTAAAATAAAGAAATAAGTTGATATTCTCTATGAAGTGTTTAAAAAAACAAAAAAAGTTAATAAAGAATGCTTATTTAAACTAACCTGTAAACTATGCCTCTTTATCAATAGTTTCTACCATATTAAGTTGCCACAACAGCCAGTCCTAAGCAAATACGAAATGTGTGAAACAAGAACAATTTGGAATTTACAGTTTTCATTAAGATTCTCAAAAAATAAATCAACGATGTAAAGGAAACTATTACAAACTTTTAAACAACTATAATTACATTAATAAAATGTGAATATGAAAGCATGACAACCCTTTCTTATTTCTCTCTTAAAAACAAAGAAAATTTTCCTTAAGATTTGAATAATAAATAAAAACACCTAGTTTTTTTTTTGTTTTTAGTTCATTGGGTTTTATGCTGTCAATTCTAAAGTAGTAATTGCTCTTGTCCTTGTTCTCTCTCTCTCTCTCTCTCTCTCTCTCTCTCTCTCTCTCTCCACAAACTTCACAAAATCTTAAAAGCTGGTGTTATATTCAGCTGTGACACTAGAGGACCTCAGTTGCACACTACTTCAAGATAGGCATCTTTCTCATGAAAATGAAACCTTTAAAGTGATTTTCCACTAAAGCAGTTCTGAAACAGCTGAACACAGAAAAATGCATATTCTACTTCCTCTATTTGCTTGTGCTAATTGATTATAAGATATAATTGGAAAATATTTGCAGGTCAAAAAGCACATTTATGCTATTTTCTGATGAGCATACACATTGCAATAGTTTTTAAAAATTCAAAATAAAACTGAAGCTCATGGCATACCTTTTCTTAGCTATTACTTAGCCATGATGCTTAATGGACTCAGTACTCTTCATTTCAAATAATATGTTTTTTTTGCCCTTTTGTACTTTTAATACTTAATTTTATTTTAAAATATAAGGTATAAAGAAGAAAAAAAATTATTTTGTATAATTAGAAGGAATCAGTATTTGTGGAATTTTACATACTTATTTGTTTATAAAGCTTTATTGTTTAATATGGCAAAGAACGTATACCATGAAATCATTTAAAAATTTATTTTGAAGTAGCTAATGCAATTTTAATGCAACAGCAAGGCAAAAAAAAAATCTTATTCCCAGTAATAGTCAGTACATTACAATTTAATGGAAAAGGCCTCCAGAAGGAGAGTTAAATTAAAAGAATGTGATTCACACAATTAAAAACAAATGTTATCAGGGGACAACATGACTTTATCCTACACCAGTGGTCGGCAAACTGCGGCTCGCGAGCTACATGAGGCTCTTTGGCCCCTTGAGTGTGGCCACGAAGTTTCAATTGCACTGTACTTGTGCGCCCGCACATGGTATTTTGTGGAAGAGCCACACTCAAGGGGCCGCCGTTTGCCGACCACTGTCCTACACAATTCCCAAATCAGAGACTTATTAATAAAAAAATCCATCACTAACCCAGAAAATATAAATTGAACTTCAGGTCATAAAATATTCTTCTCTTTTTGAAACTTGCAATTACTACTGTCACTCCCAAAGACTGGGAGGGTAGCATTTACTTTGTTACTATTATCCCTAACAATTTGAAAAGTTTAGTGATCGTAAGAATCCTTGGTGATTGGAAATACATAGATATGACCAAAAGGCAGCTTTCAAAATAATATGGTAAATAATTTACAATTAAGCAAGATCACATTTTAAAACACTTTTATTTATACTCTAACACAGTTAAGTAGCTATTAACTGCTTAGTACTGTGTTTTTAGGCCCCTGCATCTTTAGACTCCATGGACACAAAGATAAAGAATTGGATCTCCACAATCACAAAGTCGATGGTATAGTTGAAAAGACAGATTTATAAATTCATATTTTGTTGTTGTTGTTAATCTTCACCCAAGGATATTTTCCCATTGACTTTTAGTGAGAGTGGACGGGAGGGGGAGAAACAGAGAGAGAGAAACATCAATGTGAGAGAGACACATCAATTGGTTGCCTCCTGCACATGCCCTTAACAGGGCTGGGGATTGAGCCTACAACTGAGGTACGTGACCTTGACCGGAATCAAACCTGGGACCTTTCAGTCATGGGCTGACACTCTATCCACTGAGCCAAACTGGCTAGGACATAAATTCATAATTTTAATACAATTAAATTCAAAAGAATTTCACTACAATGATAATCCAATAATTAAGTTAGCAGATGAGAATTACCACCTTTTCCCTCTAACAAGGAAATGAAAACATGAACATTTATGTATTAAATTGGTAATAAATAACAGACCTAAAAAAATAAAAATCTTTAGAAAGATTAAAAAGTTAAAGAGGATACCAAGTATATATTTTTATCCCTTTCCATATGTATTTCAAAGAAAATTTACAGTGTTCTTTTTATTCAATCATTCCTAAATTATCAGCAGCCATTTAGCTTGGTTGGTTAAAGCATACTGAGGTCAAGATCATGCGTTTAATTGTCGGTAAGAATTGGTTGGTCTCACATGTTCATAGCCACAAATTTTCATCTAAATCCAGCAGATATCTCTAAATATAGTTTGTCACAATAAGACACTGCTTAATCTCTCTACTAACATCCTGATTTTCAACTACAATCTCCTATACTTCTCTGCTCCTCATTCCATAGGAGCTGCTCTTTATCTTATCGAGACCTTGAAACCTGTTTTGTAAGACTCCTCTGTATCTCAACCAGCCCCTTTTTGATATGCTTCTTTATTCTAGAACTATTTTATCATTTCCATAATTTTTTTGACAAAATCCATAATGGCTTTTCATCCAATGCCTCCACCCAGGTAGAGCTGCACTACTCTTTATTCTGAAAGTTAATAGTTGATGGGCTTATTAATTTTACAGTAATAATTTCTGTGTAGGTTTTTCGCTCACTGTGCCTATCACAGGACCTATACGATAGGCGTTCAATAAATATGTATCAAATATCTCAATAAATGCATAAAATGACATTACATAATAAAGAAAGAGGGTGCAGATAATAAGATTAAATCCTCACCACTAATGAAAAAACAGCTCAGAAAAGTATATTATACTAGCAATGACTCAAAAGTGTTAACTTCAGTCAGACCAAAGCAGTTAAGCATCGACCCATGAACCAAGAGATCCCAGGTTTGATTCTCAGTCAGGGCACATGCCCGGTTGTGGGCTTGATCCCCAGTAGGGAGTGTGCAGGAGGCAGCCAGTTGTTGTCTCTCTCTCTCTCTCACTGGTGTTCCTATCTCTCTGTCTCCCTTCCTCTCTCTCTCAAAATCAATAAAAACATTTTTAAAAAGAAAAGTGTTATCTTCATTTACAAGAGAATGTATAATTTTTTGTAAGCCAAAGAAAACAAAAATTGCTCAAGTTTACTCAACAGCTATGCGTCCCCCCCCCCCATACTACTCATTCGCTGAAAATATACCTCTTTTTCTAGTCTCTTTTATATTGAAAGAAAAATGAACCACTGTATAATGGGTAAAAAGATAATCCATTAATATCTGGCTAAAACTGTGAATTAGACTAAGTTGTTAAGACAGATTCCTGTAATCAATTTTTCTAGCTAAAAAATATCAATACTTGGTAGTGTTTGGAATGTGATTTGGATTACCAATAAATCTGTATATTATTTAGAAAAACAACAAACAACATCTTTATGAATTTGAATTATTCCATCCAAGAAAAAGAGATGTCTTTGCATTTCTTCAAGTCTCCTTCAGTGTCTTTCAGAAGTTTTTTATTATTTTTAAAATAATTTTACTGAGGTTAACTGATATACAAAAAAATATACATAATGTATACAATTTGATGAATTTAGACATATGCATACACTCATGAAACCATCACCACAACCAATTTAACAGACACATCCATCACCTCCAAAAGTTTCCTTGTGTCCCTTTGTGTGTGTGTGTGGTAAGAATAGTGAATATTATAAATACACATAAGAAAACACTAGGAAAAAATCAATGAGGGGAACTAATTTTGTCAGATTTAAGACATACCATATAGGATCTCTTTTACAGCCCAAATGCCTATTGGCAGATGAATAAAGAAAATGTGATATATACATATAACTAAATATTATTTGGCCTTAAAAAATAAGAAAATCCTGCATTTGAGATGATATGTATGAAGCTAGAGGACACTATGCTAAATGAAATAAGCCAGACACAAAAGGACAAATACTGCATAATTCCACTTATGTGAAATATCTCAAACAGTCAAACTTAAAGAAGCAGAGAATAGAATGGTGGTTGCCAGGGGGTTGTAGAGAAGAAAATGTGAGTTATTCAATTGGTATAAAATTTCAATTTTGCAAGATGAATAAGTTTTAGAGTTCCACTCTACAACACAGTACTAATGTAGTGTGCACTTAAAATTTGTTAAGAGGGTAGGTTTCATATTAACTGTTCTTATCATGTGCAAAAATAAAAAGGACACAAGGAAACTTTGGGAGGTGATGGATATGTCTGTTATCTCAACTGTGATGATAGTTTCATAGGTGTATGCATATGTCCAAATGCCACAAATGTACATATTAAATGTTTTGCAGTGTTTCTTTTATATCAATTATAGTATCTCAATAAAGACGATAAAAAGCACAAGGAACTCCTATCACCCTCAAAACATCAGGGTTTTTTTTGGTTTTCTTGCAATGTTTCCAAGAAGAAATGCTATTCAGATTGCAAGAAATAGAGGTGAACAAAGAATGAGAGGTCAGGGTTGCTGAGTTAGATTTGGAAGTCATTCCTGTATAGGTGGTAATTAAAACCACACATGCTATTTCCTCAGATCTATAATCCATGATATTTCTAAGGGCCACTCCACAAGCCAAAATACCCATATTGTCAGCAAACCAAGGGAGGAAACACACTTCTGGATTCTATGAGTTCAAGATGTTCTTTCACCTTATAAAACCTGATCACTCCCACAGACAGTTTTCGTTTGTTCTAAAACTTCCTTACTTGGTATCAGCCTGAGATAAATGTTAAGGCAGAAGAAACAGATAAAATATAGTAAGCTACTGTGTGATTTAAGAAGTGGAGAGAAAAAAAATACTAATGTAATGTTATCTTTGACCTAATTTCTCCTCTGTAACTTCAAGACAAAAGGGCTCAATCAGCATATAACTTTTAATGATTCACTGGTTTATAATTAAAAAATTTGGAGAGGGGATATTTTTAGTGATGAACTAATGTCTTTGAGTCTCTTAATTTGCCACTTATCACTCACTAAATATTGTTTAAAATATCACAATATTTAACAGAGCAATTTTTTTTTCTAGAGAAAAAAGAAAGCTTTGAGAATTGGAAAAGGAAATTAATTCATCTCACTACCAGGCACACATTTTTTAGCCTGAAAGGACACCCATCCATGCTAAATTTAAGAATTTATTTGCTTTAGATTTAGATGTTTTAGAATGGAAATTTCACTGATTAACTGCTTACCTAAAAATTATTTTGTAACAGGTCTAAAAAAAATCAGTCTACTTTCCTTAAGTTGTGAAACTGGGCATATTTTACAATTCAATTCTCAATCCAAAATAAAAGTTAAAAGCTATAAGTCTGGGATATAACTATTCATATGGTTTTATGATGCTTTGCTCATAAAAAAGTCACAGTTTCAAATACCAACTTCTGCGCATGGGCCACGAAGTTTCAATCACACTGTACGTGCGCGTCCGCACATGGTACTTTGTGGAAGAGCCACACTCAAGGGGCCAAAGAGCTGCATGTGGCTCGCCAGCTGCAGTTTGCTGACCACAGGTATGGACGGTACCACAAAATAAAATTCAAAGTGTTTCCCTGAAGTCAGTGCAAATTCCAAGCACAAATCTCTCACCTTAATGTGCTAAAGCGTTCTCACTTACTAAAGGAATTGATTTAATAGGAGGTAAAAAATGAGTAAATGAAAAAAATTGCTTTGGCATTTGACCACTGAGGCGATACAAAGTTGATTGTTTTAAACAGAAAGTTTTCATAGGTGAAATTAACTTCCAACACAGATGACTCCTTTCATTCTCAGATCATTCTGCTAAAACACATACAAGAAGTCTTTCAAAAGTATATTTCTCACCTCACTAGTAAAATTATAAAATGCAGATATCTCACCTTTTCTTCCAAATATGTTAAAATAAGGGAATGATAATTAAAGTTAAAAGCCCATTTTTCTTTCTTTTTCACAATGATCCCATCCACTTAAATCAGACAAAGCACTGAAGAAATATTATCTTCCTCTAGCAATAACTTCTTATATTTGATAATTGCAAATTGGCTGCTCATTGGCCAAATCCACCCATTACTTGGCTTTGTCTGGATCATGGTGTTTTATAACTTTTTAATTACTTGAAATGTTCAGAAATTCAGAGGTTTCACTTAAGAATCCAGATTCTGAGTTCTTTTGAAAAACTGAAAGAGGCTGTAACACCAGACAGTCTTACAGGGCAATAAGGGCTAACGCTGAGTGTTAGTGGCCCCTTTTCATGGTGTTATCTGCTTTCCAGTTTAATCCAGTATCACCTCATTATACTTCACTACCTTAAACTACCTGCTGGACTCAAATGAGTTTATAATTTCTGTTATATATATTCCCCATCCTAAATCCAGTCTCCTCATCTTCCTCACTCAAGTTTCCCCCACCCTTTTTTATAAATATAGTAAATCTAATACTTGACTAAAAATTTCAATTAATGCGTTTGGATAAAAAAAATGTCTGTAGTCCCGGCAGCACGTATACTAAAATTGGAAGGATACAAGAAAATTAGTATGGCCCCTGCACAAGGATGACATGCAAATTCGTGAAGCATCCCATATTTTTTCTTTAAAAAGTGTCTCTAATGGAAAATAACATGTCAGCCTTCTACATCAATATATTTACAAGTTCTCTGACCATCCTTTTGGTACATGGACACTGCAATAGTTCCCTCTCTCCAACAAGCATTTTAGTACACACAGGGTTTCCTTTACTCTTGACAATTATTCTGGAAAATAGCATACAATGAAGTATGAATTTAAACTATTACATTTCTACTTTATTTCCTGATGATAACTGGCAACATGAATAACTCAGAAAAATTTCTTTCATCAAAAATACAGAGCCTAAACATGCTTATAATTGTTGAAAGGATTAATAGTGCTTAATTAATAAATCATTTCTCATTTTTGGAAATTTAGGTACAATTAATAATATGAAATTTAGATTTAAGTGAAGAGGAAAGACTTTTCAGTACTTACCTGTATAAAAAATGTGATAGAATTCTAAAGATGCCCTCCCAAGACTATTGTCACCTGGGTGGGTATTCAATCCATCACTAGACTACCTACTGCTGTGAAGGGACTTTGCAGATGGAAGTACGCTGCTAATAAGCTAATCTTAAAATAGGGAGATTACACAAATTTTCCAGGTGGGTCTAATGTTGTCACATGAGCCCTTAAAATAAAAGAGCAAAGTAGAAGAGTCAGAGAGAGAGTGACAGAAGAAAAGGCAGCAGAGCTCAGAGACTCAGTGTCAGAAGGACTGGACCTCCTGCTACTAACTTTAAAGATAAAGGCATGGGGCATGGCCAGTGTGGCTCAGAGGTTGAGTATCAAACTATGAACCAGGAGGTCAAGGTTCAATTTCGGGTCAGGGCACATGCCTGGATTGGGGGCTTGATGCCCACTAGGTGGTAGCCAAGCAATGATTCTCTCTAATCATTAATGTTTCTATTGCTCTCTCTCCCTCTGCCTTCCCCTCTCTGGAATCAATAAAAACATTTTTTTTTTTTCAAAGATAAAGGCATGGGGTTAGGAGCCAGAGAATGCTAGTGGCTTCTATAAGCTAAGAACCACTCCTGGTGAACATCAAAAAATGGGGATCAGGACTCTCATAGCCAGTTAGCCTGGAGGTCAAATCACCCCAGGTATTCCCGACATCAATCAAGGCTTAACTACAACAAGACTTCGAACAAATACCACTAGGGGGCGCACCAAGAAAAGATAAAAAAATGCGGAGACAAAGAAACAGGACGGAAATGTCAGAAATGGAAGATATAGAGCTCAAAACCACACTTTTAAGGT
>NW_006383014.1:2085451-2088104 GCF_000327345.1 Myotis davidii | reverse complement strand
ATGAGGACGGTGGGTGGGGAGTGAGGGGGGAGGGTGGGGCGGGAACTGGGAGGAGGGGAGCTATGGGGGAAAAAAAGAGGAACAAATGTACTAATCTGAACAATAAAGATTTAATTAAAAAAAATGGGGATCACAGTTCCATAACCTCATGGAAAGAGCTAACTTCTACCAACAACCAGAATAAGCCTGGAAATGGGTTCTCTCCAGAGGAATGCTCACACTTTAATTTTGGCATGTTTTAGACCTGTAGCAGAGAAACCAGCCAAACCCAATAGATTTCTGACCTACAGAACTATCTATATATATAAAAGGCTAAGTGACCGACCGTCCATCCAACTGGCCAGTACTTATGACATGCACTGCATAATGGAATACGATACTGTGGTAAAAAAGAAGGAATTCTTACCATCTGCAACAGCATGGATGGAACTGGAGAGCATTATGCTAAGCAAAATAAGCCAGTCAGCGAAAGGTAAATATCACATGATCTCACTCATTTATGGAATATAATGAACAACAAAAACTGATGAACAAAACAGATCCAGAGAGAGAGAGAAGCATCGATCAGACCGTCAAACCTCAGAGGGAAGGTAGGGGAGGGCAGGGGTAAAGGGGAGAGATCAACCAAAGGGCTTGTATGCATGCATATAAGCCTAACCAATGGACAAAGACACCAGGGGCGTGAGGGCATGAGTAGGGGGAAGGTAGGGGGCCAATAGAAGGATAAGGACACATATATAATACATTAATCAATAAAGAAAAAAAAACTAGGGGAAAAACGGTTGACTCGTGCATGTGCAATACATATAAAGCTCTCACTGGTGCCAATCACACGCACGTGTTTCAGTCTGTCATTGTCGATCGTGAATTTGGTTTTGTTGACATTCTGAATCTGAAAGAAAGTGGCGGCAGTGTCGACAGAACAGGTCTGAAGACCATTAATAAATCACAAGGACAAACTCTAGACAGAGTAGGAATATTCCTATTGTTTTTATCACTGTTGTTTTTATATTGTCTTTGTTGTTATATCATGTCTTTGTTGTTGTTATATCATGTTGTTATTGTTTATTTATTAATCTACTAGTGGCCCGGTGCATGAAATTCATAGTGTTCCTCAGCCCGGCCTGCACCCTCTCCAATTTGGGACTCCTTGGGGGATGTCTGATTGCCAGTTTAGGCCCACAGGGATAGGGCCTAAACCGGCAATTGGACACCCCTCTCACAATCTGGGACCACTGGCTCCTAACTGCTCATCTGCATGCCTGCCTGATTGCCCCTAACCACTTCTGCCTGCCAGATTAATCGCCCCCTAACCTCTCCCCTGCCAGCCTGATAGATGCCTAACTGCTATCCTGCTGGCCCGATCGCCCCCAACTGCCCTTCCCTGTCGTGACCCGCCTCCTCTGCCAGGACCCGCCTTATCCGCACGACACAGTCGAGACTCCGGGAACAGCCTCCTCTGTGTCACATGGAGCCACAGGATCTCCAGGCCTCACTGCACGGAGCGGCCACCGGGCCCCACCCCCCTGTGCGAACGGCCATCTTGTAGCTGCCATCTTGTGATGACATCGTGTGTGAGGGCTACCTAGGCTTTTATTGGTATAGATTTATATATTATTTTCATATGCATTTTACTAAATTTCTTTCAACTCTGACACTTCTATTTATACTAGTAGAGAAAGGGCAAATAGCGATATTAAAGTATTTCTTCTAATTAATTTCCTTTCAATATGCAGGAACGTGCAATGGGCCACTAGTTAAATAATAAATTTGTATTCTTTTAAGCTGAAATATTTGTGGCCAATATGTTATAGCAGCAATAGAAAACTAATACTTCATTGATGAATAAAAAAAAAAAAGTCTACACAAACACTAAATGAAACTGGTAACCATTAGTTTACAAAGTCATAACATCCTGCATGAATTGTTGGAAGTGGCTATAAAATCTACTTTAACACTTCCTCAAAAAGGAATCTCATCAGTCTCAAACCTTCCTCATTCCCCAAATGTGCTTATTGTTCTGACTGGCCCTTTATGGGCTCCTGGGAATTGTGCTTTTTGAATGTTCTAACTCATAAGAAGGTTTTGCCCATTGGAGGCCTTGAACCACTCTAGCTTGTCTAGATATTTTGTGCAAACAATGATTTAGATTGAAGACTTGCTTGCTTTCTGGGGGGTCTAGAGCATCAGTAACTTCAGTCACACAGGCACCAAGTGCCTTCGTGACTAACCCCCGACAAACACCTTGGACGCCCAGACTCAGGCAAGTTTCTCTAACAGACAACACTTTGCACATGCCACAATTAGCTGCTAGAGGAATTAAGTACATCTACTAGTACAACTCTCCTAGGAGAGAACTCCAGAAAGCTTTGTGCCTGCTTTCCTCCATACTTAGCCCCACTTTTCTTACCTTTATTGATTTTACTTTGGACACTTTTGCTATAACAAAATGAGTACAATGTAACCAATTAGTTCAATGACTTGTGAATCCCCCGCTTGCTTCCAGTGAATCACTGAAGCTGGGAGTGGGTTTGGTGACTCCTGACACACTACAGCAAGCATGTCAAACTCGCGTTCCATGGCTCACATACTGTCCACAATGAATATTTTTGCGGCCCAGCCAATATAATGGTATGTATCTAAATTTTGTAAC
>NW_006383014.1:2066731-2085396 GCF_000327345.1 Myotis davidii | reverse complement strand
AAGTTATTCAGTGCCTGGTAAGTTAATGTTCAAAAAAAATATTAAATTTTATTAAAATGTTCTATTATTTTATGTTAATGATTACTCATTTATTTCAGCCCTTTGTATTCAGAATGTCTCTATTGAAATAAACTTACGTTTCTATGAAAATTGAAGCTTTTGTTTTTTTTGCGGCTCACATAAACTTAAACCTTGTTTTTTTGGCCTGTGTTAGCCTTGGAGTTTGACATGCTTGCACTACAGTTTCCACCATCTCAGCCACAATGACTTACTAATACAAACAAGAAAACCAAAGATCAAACTTGTTAAGGCACTAAAAACTTTCCCCAAATATTTACTAAACAAACTGTGATAGGCAGAATTCTTAGATGGTCCCCAAGATATTTGCTCCCTGATATGCACCTTGCATAACCACCAATACTAAATATGATGAATTTTACCCCCATGATCACATTATGTTATATGGCACAGCTGACTTTAAGAATGGGGGTTGTCTGGGTGAGTTTGGCCTTATCATATGAGTCCTTGAAATCTATATCTAGAGGTTAGAGACAGAGGAAATGAGAGATTCCTGGCATGAGGGAGATGTGATATGAACAAGATTCTCCATTGTTAGTTTTGGAGCTGCAGATGGCCTCTAAAAGCTGAGAGCAATTTCCAATGGACAGTAATCAAGATAGTAAACAGGAATCTCAGTCCTACAATTGCAAGGAACTGAATTCTGCCAACAACCTGAATGAAATTAGAAGTGCATTCTTCCCCAGAACGATGAGAATGGAAGTCAACAAGTTGTTTCCTTTAATCATTCTGTTTTTAAAAAGAAAAATTATTTCCCATGGAACAGACTGACAGTTATCAGAGGGGGGGGGAGTGGGCACTGGATGAAAGAAGGTGAAGAGAGTAACCAAAGAACATATATGCATAACCCATATACACAAACAACAGTGAGTGATGGGAGGGAAGGAAGGGCAGGGATTGGGTGAAGGTGGGCAATGGGGGGGGGGGGGGGAGAAATGGAGATATATGTAATAGTACCAACAATAAAAATAGTTTAAAAATTTTCAAGTAACAATTGCATAATATTTTCACCAAAAGTATTTGTCTGGGAAATAAAATTATGGCACATGATTTAAAAGAAAGTTAATAGGGAAGTAGAATTCAAACTGTGTGACTAAACTAAAAACATATTTAGTTCATTCAAATTAATTTACAACACATTAACTATACACAACTTCTTATAAGAAGTTATTCTTTAGGACACAGAAAAATGAAGAAAATTATAGTATACATGCCAAAGGGTATAGTTAATTAGGGAAGGTAAACCATACTTTTCTTAATTCTATAATTGCAGGCAAACTATTACAAGGTAGAAGGGGAAAGTTACCTTGCATCTAAAGAGATCAATATAATAAAGAAATTTGGAGAAGGAAAACACAATTTTTGCTTTGATTCAGTGGTTTAATATAGAGCAGTGGTTCTTAACCTTGGCTGCACATTAGAATCACCTGGGAATCTTTTTAAAATCCTGATTTCTGGGCCTCATCCTCCAGAAATTCTGTTTTTTTGTTATGGGGTGGGGCCACAACATTAGTAACAAAGAAACAGAATTTCTGGAGGATGAGGCCCGGAAATCAGGATTTTAAAAAGATGCCCAGGTGATTCTAATGTGCAGCCAAGGTTGAAACCACTGGTATAGAGGGTTACAGAGTGAGCTAAGTGAATTCCTTGAACGAGTGCTACACATTATGCTAAGGAATGAAAATACGCTGTTGGGCAAAAAGAGAGCACAGTTCTCGTGGTATATTTCAATTCTCTAGCACTCAATCTTCTCAAGTATATATTGGTAATAATAAAAAACTACTTGCACAATTTAGACACTATTTGGAAATACAGAATTAGACTGAAGTCATGTGTTATGACTATATAATGCATTTTCTACACACACACACACACACACACACACACACACACACAAAATCGAGAGCAGCCGAATGTTTTTGAGCAGGGAATGAACTGATTTTTAAAAATATTAATATACTAGCAGAAAGTAGGAATGATTGGAATATGGAAAGACTAAAGGCAGGAAGACCAGTTAGGAGAAAGTTGCCATGCAATAGTCGGGCTATTTGATAATGAAGACCTAAACTAAAGATTGTAGAGGACAGCAGAGATGCAAGAAATAGCATCAAGGCTGTATTAACAATACCTGACAATGAATAGCACATAGGTGATACCGGAGAGGGAGAATGCAAAAGGTAGCTGCAGAATTCCAAGCCTGGGAAAAGAGCATCTTTGGGTATTATTTTCTCTCTTTAGACAAAACAATAAAATAGAAAGAAAAAATATTTTATCAATAATATAAATCTCTAAGTTACTTGACTACACAGCAATAATTTCAAATGCACTTTGGAACAAGGGCCCTTGAAGAAAAAAAATGTGCCTCAACTTCCACCATCAGGTAACATCCTAAAAAGAATACTACTATCTATTTCCGATGACTATGCCATGTGGCTCATTATCCAATTCTGGACTGCATTCTACAATGTGTCCAAATTCTTTGAATATCTAATTCAGTGAGTAGGCAATCTTTTAATAGGGGCAAGTAAAATTTACTCATCCGAGTTAAGTCAGATCATGTTTTCCAACAAGCTAGTGAACAGCTGCAGGCATAGCCTGCTTCCCATCAAAGTCTCCATGTACAACCTCTGCAATGCTGAACATTCTCTGGTAAATTTTCAGAACCATAACCCTAAAAACATATGACAAACTACATTTTATTAAAGAAACATACCTGCACTACTCACCCTTCTTCACTTGCAAATTTAAGGACAATGCAGAAACTTTCTTGTATGTGCCAAAATTCTGCTGACTATCTGTCTATGAACTACACTTACTGGCATGTTTATAGATTAAGCAGAAGTACATGCTCTGCATAACAGAAACAGAAAGGGAAAATGCTTTCTAAATAGCACCTACACATAAAAAGCCAACCATTTCCTCATGCTTCCTTTAATAAGAGTGATGAAGATGTATCTGTTTTTTAATATTCTCTGGAAAATCTTTCAGAAAGGAGTTGAGATTTACATTTCTCCATTTTTCAATATCTTGAATCTGGCTTAGGGTAGCAATTAAGCATATATATACTCACAGGCATCAAAGAGGAAATGATTTTCAAACAAATCTTCTAAACACTTTAGTTTTTTTCTAGAAACCTACTGGTTATAGGAGCTTAACTTAATTCCATGCCTCTATGTTTCCAACAAATAATTTTGATCAGTTAACTAAAACTGGAGAGAAATATTGACAAAATTGAACTCTGAAACAAGTAACATAAAAAAAATCAAAAGGAGAACAGCATTCTCCAATTATTAATTATTCATATTCAGGCTTGAGTAGACTCTTAAAAAAATGGTGAGGAGTTTTCTCTTTCAAACCAGGTTATCAAACTATCTACACAAATAAATTTCTTTACAAAAGACTGACTCAATAATACTTCCAGGTCATACAGTTTGGATAACATGAACTCTTGAAAGGGTTCTACAGCCATTAAAATTATAAAAAGAGAGAATGCTTAATTTTCTAGTAGGACCTGAAACCTCCAGATGTTAAAATGTAAATCCAGTAAGGTATGCGTCTTGAATGATGTTTAAGTTTAGACAATCAACTGCAAATAACTACCAGACAACTAGCAGCTTACAGTTTTGCAATAGAGGCAGATGGACAAGTAAAATTCATGGGTCTCAAATTGCAATCGCATCTAAATATATTTCCTGTTTACTCTGCATCAGCCTTTTTTACAGGTGCAGGGTGTTTACTTTTGGCAGTTGGGGAAATAAGTGATTTATAAGCCATAAGAACATCTTTTCACTTTCCATAAACAGGTTACAGAATTAATTAAAATTTCAGCACATCAACTCTGCACATGAAACCTGCTCTGTTATTGGAGGCTAATGCAATCCAAATATGTGGAAAGTCAATCAGTTTTCCACAAAGCTAATTTAGGTGGATGGATCAGCTAACAACTTAAAACTGACCCTGACAGATACATTTCAACTCAAAGACAGTAAGTGCTGAATGTAGCATTCCAAAAAGAACAAGGAAAATATTGAATTTTAGTCTATGACCATAATGCTGAAAAAAATAGTATTTTATTTACAAAAATTTATATATATATTACATGGATATATATACATAAAAGTTACTGCATGTTCTTTTATTTTTTTAATATTTTAATTGATTTTTAGAGAGAGGGCAAGGGAGAGGGAAAAAGAGAAACACCTATGTGAGAACGAAACATCAATCGGCACCCTCCATCATCCCCCTCACCAGGATGGAACCTGCAACCCAAGCATGTGCCCTGACTGGTTATCAAACCAGCAACTCCCACTCCACCCTTCCCCAATCTCCAATGCACAGGACAAAGCCCAACCATCTGAGCCACACGGGCCAGGGCTGTATGTTCTATTTTAAATAAATGAAAAAGACTATTGTAAAATGTAAATGGCATAAAAGATAATATGAAATTTGCATTTAATCCTATTCATGTTTATCTACTTGCTCAAAGAATATGCTTTCACCTATAACATTTTATCCTCATGAAGACATATACAAAAGCATTGAAGAAGGTGGCTTCTTTATACCTTTACACTGTTGAAACTATTGGTGTTCACTGTTATGAGATTTATCATTGCTAAAACAAGGATAATGAACACAGAAAAATAAAACATTTCATAAGCTAATGGATTTACTCTTATTGGCAAAACTTGCTTATCCATCAACTTTATCCTTATATAGTACAAGTGAAAGTAAAAAAACCAAAAGGACAGAGTTGAGGTAAAACAATGAAAATGGAAATATCTCTTCTGAGTAACCAGTTTCTCTTTTCCGCCTCAGTTCTTTTAATAAGTAAAGGAAGAACATACATGCACAGAGAGGAAAACGTGGAGATCAGAAGAAACATACTACAGTTTACTATCCTGATGATCAGAAAACTACTCTAGTAGTTTCAAAGTCCTTTAGAATGGCTGAGAAAACAAGACAATGAGGAACATCAATTCCGATACAGAGCAATTCGGATAGTAGCATAGCTGTCTGTGGAGACCCTATTCCAGCTCTAGTACTTCTGGATACTCTCTTCATACTCTACCTTCTCTCTTCATAGGGTAAAATACTTCCTTTCTTCTGCCTCAAATACCATAAATGAATACTGAGTAATTTTGAGATTCTTATCCAACAGGCTCTGAAGCTAGCCAAGAGACTGTGGAAAAGCTATCTAGACAGGGAGGAACGAAAGCGTCCTATCAACAACTGGCACAAAATGAACGAGCTATCTCTAGAAATAGATCATCCGACTCCAGGCAAGCTTTCAGATGACTACAGTCCCAACTAATATATTGATGGCAGCTTCATAAGATCCTGAACTAGAATAACCCAGTTAACCCATTTATGAATTCCAGACCCAGAGAAATTGTATGAAATAATAAATGTTTATAGCTGTTTTGAGCCACTAAGTGTTGTGGTAATTTGTTAAGAAGCAATAACTAATTCAAATTATTTCTTCTTATAGAAACAAAGAAATACACAGAAGTATGCCACTGGATCAAACACCTTAATTAACAACATAATATTGTGGCTTTCTTACAGTAAAAAAATAACTTAACAAACTTTTTTTAAAAAGAAGGTATAGCCTGGCTTGGGTGACTCAGTGGTTGAATCAATCAATGAACCAGGAGGTAATGGTTTGATTCCCAGTCAGGGCACATGTCCAGATTTTGGGCTTGATCCCCAGTAGAGGGCGTGTAGAAGGCAGCCAATAGATGATTCCCTCATCATTGATGCTTCTATTTCTCTCTCCCTCTCTCTTCCTCTCTCTGAAATCAATAAAAGCATTTTTTAAAAAAGGTATAATTTACATAGGTGAAATGTACATATCTTAGGTGTATAGCTCAGTGAGTTTTGACAAGTTTTAAAAAAAACATATACCATGTAATACCCTGATCAAAAAGTAAAAAATTTCCATTACAACATTCCGGTCCCTCAATGCTATTTAAATAAGTTCTTCTATTACCCCTTCCCCCAACTACTATTTTTATATCTACCATCATGGATGAGTTTTGATTTTTCTAGAACATCACATATATAGAAGAATATAATCTATTGTGCCTGGCTCCTTTTGCTCAGCATAATAATTTTAACGTTCATCATGTTGTTGCAAATATCAGTACTGTTGATTTATATACCCTTATTTGCTTACCCCACTCTCCCACTAATGGACATTTGAGTTCTTCCCAATTTGGGGCTACTATGAATAATGTTTCTGGGACTATTCTTGTGCAAATATGTTGGTAGTCATGTATTTTTCCTTTCTCTTGGTTAAGTTCCAAGGCAAGGCAGAGACTAGACTGAGGCAAATGAGTTACTTAGGGCCCAGAATTTGAGCAGATCCTCTACCTAGGAGTAGGATTGCTGGATCATAAAATAGATGTTTCTATAATAATTTATCCTTTTAAATTACAGCACTATAATTTTACACTTAGATTTGTCATAGATTCTTCTGTCAGGAAATCTACCATTTAAAGACAATAATACTTTAATATGTATCCTATCTAATAAAAGCCTAATATGCTAAGTGTCTGGTCAGCTGTTCTATCAATCAAAGCGTAATATGCTAATGATATACTAAGGCCACTCAATCGCTCACTATGATGTGCACTGACCACCAGGGGGCAGAGAGTCGACTGGTCGCTATGATGTGCACTGACCACCAGGGGTCAGACACTCCAAGTGGTAGGTTAGCTTGCTGCTGGGGTCCAGCCAATTGGGACTGAGTGAGATGGGCCGGACATGCCCTAGAGCCTTCGGCAGCCCCTCCCCAGCTGACCAACCTCCTAAATCCCTTCCCGGACCCGATTGTGCACCAGTGGGGTCCCTCGGCCGAGCCCCACCATCTTGCAACCTGGGACCCCTTGGGGGTCGGAGAGCCAGTTTCAGCCCGATCCCACAGGCCAGGCCGAGGGACCCAATTGGTGCATGAATTCATGTACCGGGCCTCTAGTACTGGTATAAGAAAACATAAAAATATGTACTTATAAAGGCAATTGGTAAATATTATATTATCAAATGTAATGCATATTAAATACAATACAAAGTTGACAAATGTCCTTTAGAATGATCCCTATAACAAGTGAAACTCCTTGTTTTGCAGATAAGGAAAACGATTAAGAGAATTGTCCAAAGCTGACTAGCTAGTTAGATGTTTCTTCATCATATATAATGCATTATAAATTTTTATTATAATTTAATCCAGCCTGAATTAAAATAAAGTGTGTTTTTTTTTCCATAAAGATGTGGTTACAATTGGTTTTCAATTTAACATTAAATATCTTTCACAGCATCTGTAGCCTATAAAGTATAAACTTAAACTGGTGATCAAAGAGTAATATATTCTTAAAAAGAAAATAAAAAATGTGTGACATGCAAGAATATAATTATAAAACACATTTACTAAGTGAGCATGAGTTACTTCTAAGTATATAGAAAAATGACTTTTAATTCCTATGGTCAGATTAGACTTTTCTAAAGAAGCAAGTAAGGTAATAATATACTTGATAACAGCATGTTTCATGCTAAAGACTGCTTAAAACCAAATCATTTAAAGGAGCACTGAAAGTACTTTTATTCAATTTATTTCTTTTACTTCTATTGAATTACTACCATTTAGTAAGATACATATTTTTCTCCCTTGAGAAAGATTTATTTTCAACTAGAACAGAGCAGCAGTTAAAAAGTATTCACTAAAAATAATAATTTTAAACTAGAATAATTATAATCCTATAAAGACTCTTGGAAAGCACTTTTCATTGGTTTGGTATAGCTTTTTTTATGCATTAAAGAAATATTTTTGATAATTTTAAGATATTTTCCAAAAAATCTGCGAAGAAGTTCATTTAATAGAATATTTATAATAAAACTTAGACCATAAGCTCTTCTTGCCAAGAATGCCTGAAATAGAAAATAAATATACTGAGTCTTGAAATAATTGAATTTAAACTGTTGCATTAAATTTCACCCAAGCCATGATATTATTTTTCTATACTCTTCAAAAGGGTCTGAAAATAATACAGATCGATCATTGTGTCCCTAGGAATACTAGTATCCTGTATAAGTTACCAAGTACCCCTTTCAGGAAAATACTCTTAATCTCAGCTACAGAACTGCTTAGTACTAAAAAGATTTCCAATTGTCACATATATTCTCCATAGGAATTTTTTTTTGTCAAGTGCTTCAGCGAATGCCTACTTCACAAAAGTTGAACATTGGATAATGTCAATGATAAATTTCTATGAGGTCTATGAATTAAATTTCCCAAAATGAATATCTGCACCTGGGTTTTATCATAATAATAGAAGAAACTAAAACACTGCCGTTACTAGTTAAAATGGCTTTTTATTTGCCAACTTCTGCTTTTCATTTAATTTCCCTGATATTATATAGTACCTCACAGGTTTCCCTTCTCGGAGTAAATCTTCTAGGCTCTGTTCACAGTGTTCAGCCACTACCACCAGTCTCTCTGAATAAAACAAAACAAATCCATTTTATATGTTATATACATATTTTAATAACATTTTACAACATTTTATACAACATTTTAATAACAAAATAATACCTCACTAAATATATTAACATATAGTACAAATGATATTTTAAGAGATTTTCAAACTCTATATTAACTACATAATTATCAAATATGTATAACAACAGGATCGATGTGTAATAAAACAATACATTAAATAATATTTTTTCATCTTGTGTTTTTCTCCCATGGAAAACACATCAGGAAAAATAGATAGAAAGGCTTACCTTTGGAAAAAAGTGATCCTTCCTCTGACATAGACTAGGAGAAGGAAAAGGTTGGGTGAAGATATAAAAAAATTTTGAAGGAAAGGGAAAATTAGAAGCTAGGAACAGATTATTTTCATAGCCTGGGTCCAACAAAAGGTCTGTGAAATTGAGTGCATGAACTTGAGAAAAGTAGAAATATTCTGAATCATGACTATAGAAAAAGAACAGAAAAGTGATGTGGGATTGTTTGTAATATCCTGGGGCCTTCTAAACTATGTAATAAAAATTTTGTTAGGCACAATCAATATTATGATGTAATTTTATTTTCTAACAGATCTATGAATGAGATAGCACAGTTCTGAGGGTTATACTTTTTCCTTCATCAGTAACCTTAGTAACTAACACTTAGTCTGACATTGTAGCAAATGTATGTATATTTGTAAACGAATTAATATAAGAAGAACAAGAGAAAAGTACAACGGGGCTTACAAGTGGATGGGGTTTTAATAAGGTTATTTCAGAAGAGATTAAGGGTTTAAAAGAAATTGCAATACTGTGAACATCCATACAAAGTGGATTCAAGGTTAGATAAGAAAGTTATCACAAAATATAGATGGCAAAGATAAAAAAGTGAAGGTGCATCCTAGCCGGTTTGGCTCAGCAGATAGAGCATTGACCTGTGGACCTAAGGATCCCGGGTTTGATTCCGGTAAAGGGCAAGGACCTTGGATGCAGGTTCCTCGCTGGCCTGGGCCCAGGTCAGGGTACTTGCAGGAGGCAACCAAAGATGTGTTGCTCTCACATCGATGTGATGTTTCTCTCTGTCTTTCCCTCTCTCTTCCACTCCCTCTAAAAATCAATGGAAAAGTATCCTCGGGTGAGGATTAAAAAAAAAAAAAAGTGAAGGTGCAATGAGACAAGGAATAGTGAAAATCACACAGAGGTGTGGTGAAAATAAAAAGCAGCAAAGGTAGAAAAATGAGATAGAAGACAGGAAAGGAGAGTTTCAGAGTAGGAAATCCAGTAAAAGGAATTAACTCGGTAACAATTAGTTCAAGGTCTGGTCTTACATGGGGGAGTAGAAATGGGAAATGGTATACATACAGGCAGTCAAATGAAATGTGAGGGCAGGATATGGAATAGTCAGATCTTGGAAGCTGAAACTCTCTGAGATGGTGGCATCATACAGAATGGACTGAAACACTAAAATTAAAAATGCTCTAAATATGCCAAAACCGGTTTGGCTCAGTGGATAGAGCATCGGCTTGCGGACTGAGAGGTCCCAGGTTCGATTCCGGTCAAGGACATGTACCTGGGTTGCGGGCACATCCCCAGTGGGAGATGTGCAGGAGGCAGCTGATCGATGTTTCTCTCTCATCGATGTTTCTAACTCTCTATCTCTCTCCCTTCCTCTCTGTAAAAAATCAATAAAATATATTTTTAAAAAAATGCTCTAAATAAAAGCTATCACTTTCAGGGAGAAACCAAGATGGCAACATAGGTAAACACCGGAAATTGCTGCCTCGCACAACCACTTCAAAAATACAACTAAAAGACAAAAAATCATCCAGAACCACAGGAAGGCTGGCTGAGTGGAAATTCTACAACTAGAAGGAAAGAGAAAAGCACACTGACACTCAGAGGAGGTTCGGAAGTAAAGTGCTGAGGTACGGAGGCGCACGTGGAAAGGACTGGCAACTGAGGATGCGGTTGTCTTTTCAATCAAGAGGGAGACACAAGGGCACGTATTTCAGTTGCAGGCTCGATTCCTACCCTGGTCGGTGGGGGCTCATGTGGGAGCAGCCAATAGATGTATCTCTCTCACATATATGTTTCTCTCTTTCTCTCCCCCTACCTTCTAATCTCTTTAGTAAAATCAATGGGAAAAAAATCCTTGGATGAAGATTAACAAAAAAATAAAACTTGAGTAGAAACTTCCAAATTTTTCAAATTAAATGCAACTGAAATGCCTGGGATGCTTTGGAACAAACAGACCCTTACATAAACACATTTTCAATTGGTTATTTAGTCCTTATACATACAATTTTTCAAGACAATGAGCACTGCCAAGATAAACAAGATAATCAAATTCCCTGATCTTTTGATAACCACTGATATTTTCATTCTAGGCAGCCAAATTTAAACTGTACAAATTTTATACATATCTATAAGTTATGTTACCCTAGAAGAGAGGGCTGCTGAAATTTAGGAGCAGAGCAAGCAGGGGAAGCAGAATAACTAGCAAGATGGTGGATAGGCCTAAAGGGACTACCCAGATTGTTGAGCTGGCTTCAGCCCTAACAGAGATTACTGTCTAAGGGGATCCATTCCTACCTGATATTGATAGCTAAAAAAAAGGTTCCTGTGCAAAGTCATCAATAGTGATCCCCAGGAAAATTATCTATACTAATAAAAGGGTAATATGCTAATTAGAGCAGACATCTTCTGGACATCCTTCTAGACAAAGCCACAGCGGCTGCCTGAGTCTCAGGCAGGCTGCGGATGGCGTCTGCTGCTGCAAGGGCTGGCCGAAGGTTCAGGCAGGCCACGGATGGCGGCTGCAGAGGGAGGCCAGACTGCTGCTTAGGTCCACTCCCCGTGGGGCAGGGGTCCTCAAACTTTTTAAACAGGGGGCCAGTTCACTGTCCCTCAGACCGTTGGAGGGACATAGTTTTAAAAAAAACCATGAACAACTTCCTATGCACATTGCACATATCTTATTTTAAAGTAAAAAAACAAAACAGGCACAAATACAATATTTGTATTTGCATGTGGCCCGCGGGCTGTACTTGGAGGACCCCTGCCATGGAGAGTGGGCCTAAGCTGTCAGTAGGACATCCCCTGAGGGTTCCCAGACTGTGAGAGGGTGTAGGCGGGGCTGAGGGACCTCCCCACCCCCACTGTGCACAAGTTTTCGTGCACCAGGCCTCTAGCATAATAAGATTTTTTCCTGGTTCAGCATTTACAGGGGCTCATTTATGTAAAGGAAGGAAAAGAAGGAGCTTAAGAAATACCAGTACCTAGAACTATTGAGTCATTTTCCCAAGAAAAGAAAGCCTGGACAGAGGGTAAGACCCCAGTTACATGAACTGAAGCTCCAAACAGACTTCCAGACATAGTGGAAAGGAATAAAGGGCACTTGAGGATACAAGAATGAAAAAGCCCTAAGGACGGAGCAAAGTGGCAAAAGTTTGAGAAGACAAGTGATGAAAGGCATATTTCAAATTTGCAGATGCAAAATAAGCAAGATTAATTATGGTCACTAGTTACAGATGATAATGAGTATATACTATATTGCCAAACTTTCCTAGAGTGGTTTTAGAACTTAGCCAAGCTGACAACTGAAAACTCTTTAGAATTTGTACTTTGTAATTGGATGTATATTGGTGGCAGGGGGTATTTGAGGCATTCAGGAATTGACAATATCAATTTTTTAATCATGTAAAAAGTCCCAAATGATATCTATTATTTTGTTATTTACCCAAGGCTATTTTTCCCATTGATTTTTAAAGAGAGTGGAAGGGAGAGACAGACACAGAACTTGAAAAACATTGATGTGAGAGAGACACATCCATTGGTTGCCTCCCACATGCACCCCAAATGGGGTTGGGGAACGAGTCTGCAACTGAATTATGTGCCCTTGACTGGAATTGAACCCAAAACCCTTCAGTCTACAGGCCAATGCAACAACCACTGAGCCAAACCAACTAGGTTGATATCTATAAATTTTTAAACATTAATTCATGTTATCAAAGCCATTTATTAAATAAAAACTTTAGCATTAAGTTTTATCTTTTTTAAACAACAAAAATGCAAAAAGTTCCTAATTAGTTATTTAATTGTTTTATGTCTCAATATTCTAATCTGTAAAATGAGAATAATAATAGATTTTACGTCAGGGTTATGTAATGAGGATAAAATTAATATATGTAAAACATTTAGAATACTGTGTAATTCATAATAGGCACTCAATAAATTTAACCATTAATTATATTTATTAGAAAAAACATTTTCTACTCAAAGTCTATAAAACTTTGAGAGCAAATATTTTTAAGGCATAGTCTGGACTACTAGAAACTCTCATTTTACCTATTTTTCAGCAAAAAAATAAAGAAAATGTAGTTTGCATTTATTGAGAACCTTTAATATTAGCTAAAACACATGAAAATGCCATTTTTATAGGAAAAAAGCTCAATAACAGCAAGTATATAAGATTAACTTTTAAAAATTATTATTAGAAAAATTAAATACATTTGACTGAGATGCATATAAAACAATTTTTAAAAATGGAACCTCAGCATGCAATTAAGTTTCCAAAAATAATTTTAAAATAATAAAAATATTGCCATGATGGCCCTGGCAGGGTAACTTAGTTGGTTAGAACATTATCCTATAAGCCAAGGTTACGGGTTCAATTCCCGGTCATGGCACATACAAGAATCAACCAATGAATTCATAAATAAATGGAAAGATAAATTGATGTTTCTCTTTCTCTCTGTGTCTCTATCTCTCCCCTTCTCTTCCTCTCTAAAATCAATCATTAAAAAGAAAATATTGCCACCATAAGCATCTTTACTGGTATGTGTTCTATAGATTGAGCATTTATGTCCCCCTAAAAACCATAGGTTGGCATCTAATCCCCAATGGATGGTGTTTGGGGGTGGAGCCTTTGGGTGGTGAGTAGGTCATGAGTGCAGAGCCTTCGTGAATTGGATTAGTGCTTTTGTAAAAGAGGCCTGAGAGAACTCCCTTGCCTCTCCTATCATGTGATGTTATAGTGACAAGATGACTACCAGTGAAAAAATGGTCCTCACTAGACATGGGATCTGCTGGTGCCTTGATCTTGGATTTTTCAGACTCCAGAACTAAATAAATGTTTGTTCTTTATAAGCTACTCAGTTTATGGTGTTTTGTTACAGAAGCCTGAATGGATTAAGATACGGGATATGGGAGAACCCCATTATACTATTAAAAAGAAAGTAAATATCTTCTTGGTAAAACATTAACTTTTTAACCAATAGGATTAAACTTTTCTACGTCAGTTCTCTACATGGAATCCTCTGTGAAAAAGCTACTGCAGCTCTGAAAAAAAAAATTTTTTTAGCAACTCCCTTTGATTCAAAGAGAGTCCAAGCTATTTTCAATCATAAAATACATTCCAATAAAGTATGAAGTTTCTAACATTAAAACATTCATTTCCTTTTTACAGAGGTGAATAAATATGTTTAAGGATATGTGGATTCCCTGAAAGAGAAAATTAAAAATCCTGGTTCTCAGATCTGAGAAATATACCATAAATCATTCAAATGTAGTCAGGGAACCTCAAGTGTCTAGAGCTTTTACTGACAGGAGTTTGGGCTGGAGTGAAGGGCAAAGACATGCGTGGACACAGGTACTGATTTTTGCATACTTTCATTGTATATTTATAACCTAACCAAGGTAACAGAGCAAAGAACACAGAATGGAGAAAAAATAACAACTCACCATGTTTTCCCCTAGAAATATCCACATATTGGCACAGTCTTGGATGGATGATAGTCTTAAGGATTTGAAAGCGCCCTAAAATTTTGATGGAATTTGGTGTGAGAGGAAGCCCGTTGCTTCCACAAACATCATGTGGTAGAGCAGAGGCAAAGAAGGTAAAGGCACCCATTTCGACATCCTTCAAGGGAAACATCTCCGAGTCCTAGATCTTCCAAGATAATCTGGAAAAGGAAAGAATTTTTTGACAGATCAACCAAACATTAAACCAGTGTTTTCTCACCTTAAACATGATTAACTATATAGATAGATAGATAGATAGATAGATATAGATACACACACACACACACACACACACACACACACACACACACACGCGCGCGCGCGCGCGCGCGCGCATAATATGCAAATCAACCGGACAGCGGAACATCCAGTCGTCTATGATACACACTGACCAGCAGGGGGCAGACGCTTAACACAGGAGCTGCCCCCAGCCTGCAGGCCCTGATCACCCAATCGGGCCCTGCCAGCCAACCTCTCAGTCCCTCCCAATGGCCAGCAGTCTCCGATCACCTGATGGGGAATTGGGTGGCGGTGGGCACGGGCGGTGGGGCTGGCTGCCGGCAGCTGGGGAAAATCAGCCCTGATCGCAGGCCAGGCTGACCCTACCCATGCATGAATTTCGTGGGCCAGCCCTCAAGTAAATATATAACTTGGAGAAAATGTCAATCTGAATACTTCAAAGTAAAAAGATGTCAAGTTAAAAAGTTCCAAGATAATATCAAAGAAGAAAAACTACCAATGAGAAATTTACACTGCAGTTCTAAATCTAAGTCAAACACTTTCAATAGCATTCAAAGGAAAAGATAGAACATTTCCTTTTCAATGATGCTTGGCAGTTTTGAGTTTAGAGGTAGTTCATTACTGCATATTAATTTCAATAAGGCTCTTCTCTTTACCTAAAGCTTGAATAACACTAGACTACCAAGAATTTTTCCTTTTTATAGATGAGGCAAGTCACGAAATAGGAAATAGAGATACCAACCAGACACTTTAAATAATCAAAGGACTCTTAATAGTAGTAAAAATTCAACTAGATAACAGAAGAGGCACTATGTTATTTAAATGACTAATCAATTTTCATTTTTGTGCTAGGTGTTTTACATGTGATTTGTTTTAGTCCCCTTAAGGATCTTGACAAATGTTACTGCCACCAGGTTTGAGATAAATGCTCCATGTGTAGATCCTGAGGGTTCTTATTAGCATGAACTCAAAAACATATGGTGCCTTAGAGTTGTGCAATAGAGCAGCCTGGAGATTAAGAAACTTGCTCCAGAATCAATCTGACTTACATTAAGGAAACCATAACAAAAAAGGTCCTGAATAAAATTTCCCTCCTGCCCAGGTGTATCATTAAAAAGACATTCTATTGATCAAGCACTGCAATCTTCCCTTCTCAGCTTTCACAATAAAAATCTGGAATTCTAAATTAAGGTAATAGGCTACTTCTCATATATATGTCTGCCCAGAAACCTCATCAAAAGAATTAAAATGTTTTAAAATATATAAACTCATAACAAGAAAGAGAACAGAAAAGAACCACAAGCTGATGAAAGATTTCAAGAAAATATACAAGCATTTTGCATATGGAAGGGTACTATCACAAGAAACAGAAAGATGGAAGTTTCAACCTATACCACAGTCAAGAAGTTTTCCCAGCCCGTTAAGATCAGAGGCTTCAGATTCAGACAAAATAGATCTCCTCTTAATTTTGGAACTTATAGGACCCCAGTTAAGATCTGACTGTCTACTCAACCATCCAAAAACAGAGTATGTTAATCAATAATCCTGTCCATATGTGCAAAGCTCCTAGACAGCTTTCTTTAATTTTTAAATAATGAACTGTCCAGGAATCACTAGATAGCTAAGGAAAAACTATAGAACAAAAGGAAAAGAATAAAATAAACCAAGAAAAAAAATCTGCTCTAGAGGCAATGAAAATAACTTCTGTAAATAAAAAAAATCCAGCCCTAGCCAGTTTGGCTCAGTGGATAGAGCATTGGCCTGAGGACTGAGGGGTCCCAGGTTTGATTCTGGCTAGGGACACATGCCCGGGTTGCAGGCTCGATCCCAAGTGGGGGGGGGGGCGTGTAGGAGGCAGCTGATCAGTGATTCTCTCTCTCATCATTGATGTTTCTATCTCTCTCTCCCTCTCCCTTTCTCTCTGAAATCAATAAAAACATATTTTTAAAAAATTCAAAATTCAACTCTAATATATTTAGGGAGATTTGAGAAGATATTGCACTCATTACATAAAACAGGAGGTATGGGAAATATATTTTTTAAAAATCTGATATATAAAAAAGGCTAATATGCTGAGTGGCCGACCATCCAATTGCTATGACACACACTGACCACCAGGGGGCAGACACTCAACACAGGAGCTGCTATGACATGCACTGGCTATTTACAGAGACAGCACTGCAGACCTGGCAGCCACAAAGAACACTAGGCTTCCCCCAAGTGGGAAACAGGCCCCACCACCACGCCAGAGTGACATCCTACCAAATCGCAGCCAACACTGTTGAGACAACATTCCACAAAATGCGGCCCACAGTCCAGCTGAGCCCAGCCCGGAAACTGTAGCTGTGGGCACCGGGTAATAACGTCATGTAGGAATGCCCTGTTTCCTCTCCCTAGTGACTAGCCTCTTTGGAGTTTCTTCAGCCCAGGAACCTGACTTGCTTTATAGCCAGGTGCAGTTCAACCAAATGTTTGTCAAGCATTTTCCCATGCCTCATCTCATTTGATCCTCGCAGAAGTCCTGGAGTAAGTAGATAGGAGACTCAATGGAATCCTATTTTCTTTTCATTCACTGGAAAACAGAGATTTAGAAAGCTAAGAAACTCGACCCAACTGAAAAAAAAAGTAAGAAACGGCTGACCTTGAAAATGACTTCAAGTTTTCTCACTGCACAGAATATAGTGAAACAATGCTGCAGTTAAATATTTTACCCTTTGTTCTCCCTGCGTGATCTACAATAATAATCTGCTTTGTGTTGATATTTACTGTGTTGCTGACAATTCCTGAAAGAGAAGTTGGGGTGCTTCCCTGGGCTGGAAAAAATTTAGCTAAATCAGAAAGCAGTTCTAATTAAGCAAGTTTATTCTATATAAATAAAAGGCTAAGTTGACTCGCACATGCGTGATACATATAAAGCTCTTGCTGGCGCCAATCGCACGCATGTGTTTCAATCTGTCATTGTCGACTGTGAATTTGGTTGACACTTCTATTATAGAGAAAGTGCAAATAGCAATATTAAAATATTTCTTCTAATTAATTTTCTCTCAATGTGCATGAATTCATGCACTGGACCACTAGTACATATTAGGAGGATATGAAGAAACTGAATGGAAATTGGTAGAATCACTATGGACCACAATTTGACACTATTTAATATATATAAATTTCATCTGATAAAAAGCAAAAAAGTAAACAAGGAAAATTGAGAAAATATGAGAAAAGAATAATTAAATGAGTACTTGATGTGATTACCAAATTACATGTGCTTAGAACATAGAGTAAAATGGCAAATAGATAAAAGCATACAAGAAGATAACAGACGTGCGAATCAAGGAAAGAATTACCTTAATGAGTTTCAAAACAAAGAACAGTGAAAAACTAAGGAGAATAAAAGTAAAACAGAATAGGGGAAAATTCCCCATAGATGAAGGGAAATATAAACCTTAAAATGAAAAAGTCTTATAGTTTCAAGGAGGATAAATGAAAAAAGACTAACCTGAGACATTTATTCTAGCACCTTTCAATAAGTTCATTGCAAGGAGAATAAATTCACACCAAGATATATCATAATAGCTCGGCTGGTGTGGTTCAGTGGTTGAGTATCGACCTATGAACCAGAAAGTAAAGATTCCATTTCCTGTCAGGACATATACCTGGGTTGCAGGCTCGATCCCCAGTACAGGGTGTGCAGGAAGCAGTGGATCAATGATTCTTTCTCATCATGATGTTTCTATCTCTCTCCCACACCCTTCCTCTCTAAAATTAATCATCCTATCTAATAAAAGAGAAACATGGTAATTAGGTGTACATCCGCTACCCTTCCCATTGGCTAATCAGGGTGACATGCATATTAACTGCCAGCCAAGATGGCGGCTGGCAGCCAGGAAGTTTGAAGCTAACATGAGGCTTGCTTGCTTCAGTGATGGAGGAAACCAACGTTCCCCGCCTGCCGCTGCTGGGCTCTGAGCTGCTAAGAAACAACATTGTTACAAATATAGAAGCTAAACAAAACCCCAGAAACCTGCTTTCAGCCAGCTGGG
>NW_006383014.1:2064739-2066174 GCF_000327345.1 Myotis davidii | reverse complement strand
GCCCATCAACCCTGCCTTGAGTGTGACAGTGGGCGGTGCCCCACCCCCCAATCGGCCCTACCCTGAGCGTGACTGAGGGTGGCATTGCAACCTCCCGATTCTCCCTGCTCTGTGCATGACAGGGGTTGGTGCCCTAACTCCCCAATCAGCCCTGCTCTGAGCCCGACCAGGAGCTGCGGAGCAGGCACCTAGAGATTGGGCTTGCCCTCTGCCACCCGAGAGTGGGCCTAAGCCAGCAAGTCGTTATCTCCCGAGGGGTCCCAGACTGTGAGAGGGCACAGGCTGGGCCGAGGGACCCTCCCTACCCCCCGAGTGCACAAATTTTTGTGCACCGGGCCTCTACTATATAATAAAAGAGAAACATGCAAATTAATGGTCCTTCCACTACACTCAAGCCACACCCACCAGCCAATCAGGAGAGTATGCAAATTAACCCAACTAAGATGGTTGCGGCCATGGAGCTGGAGTGAGCAGGAAGCTTGGGTTGCCCCCGGTGATGGTGGAAGCCAAGCTTCCCACCTGCCCTGGCTGGCCCTGGGCTATACTCAAGGCTACAAAGTTTCAATTATAGAAGATAAATAAATCCAAGAAAAAGGAAAAATAAGAAAAAAAGGAGAGGCTGGGAGCTTGGGTGGCCGGGGTGGTGTGGCCATCCTGAAAACAGACATCAGTCCCTCACCCAGGCTGGCCAGGCACTCCAGTAGGGACTCCCACCCTGAAGGGGGTGTGGCCAGCCTGAAAACAGCCCTCAGCCCCTCACCCAGGCTGGCCAGTCTCCCCAGCAGGACCCCCACCCTGATCCATGACATCCTTCAGGGCAAACCAGCTGGCCCCCACCAGGCCTCTATCCTATATAATAAAAGGTAATATGCAAATTGACCCTAACAGGAGAAAGACTGGGAATGACTGGTCACTATGACACACACTGACCACTAGGGGGCAGATGCTCAATGCAGGAGTGCTGGAAGTAATCTGTGTGTCATTGAAACCTCCTTACCTTAGGGCTACCCCAGACCAAATAAAAGGTTGGAGTGGCCAGAGCATCTGGGGAAGTCTCACTCTCCTTGAGTTGGACTTGCCCGCCTGGCTCCCCGACATTTCCCAATTATCTTGTGTCTTTTTCTCTCATTTGTTGTGCGGCACCTCTTTCAGATACCGAACCCTACTCCACGCTGGACGTGGAAGGAAACTAACTCAGCACAGGAGCTTCCCCGTAGTGGTCAGTGCGCTCCTACAGGGGGAGCTCTGCTCAGCCACAAGCCAGGCTGATGGCTGCCAGCACAGCGGTGGTGGTGGGAGCCTCTCCTGCCTCCTCAGCAGATCTAAGGATGTCAGACTGCAGCTTAAGCCTGCTCTTTGCTGGCAAGCAGACATCCCCCAAGGTCTCCCGGGCTGCCAGAGGGATGTCTGACTGCCAGCTTAGGCACGATCCCCC
>NW_006383014.1:2033331-2064170 GCF_000327345.1 Myotis davidii | reverse complement strand
GACATCCCCCAAGGTCGCCCGGGCTGCCAGAGGGATGTCTGACTGCCAGCTTAGGCCCGATCCCCCTGGGAAGCGGGCCTAAGCCAGCAGGTGGTCATACCCCGAGGGGTCCCAGAGTGCAAGAGGGCACAGGCCAGGCTGAGGGACCCCCGCACACGAGTCCACAAATTTTTGTGCACCGGGCCTCTAGTAAAAATATATTTAAGAAAGATATATCATAACAAATTTTCAAAAATGAGGCATAAAAATTTTAATAATTTCTGAGAGCAAACAAATAATTCTGGCACCAACAAATTAAGATCAGACTGACATTTTCATCATCTCATGAGCAACACTGAAGGTTAGATGGTGAATTCTTGGAAGATTTGGTTTCTATACCCAGCAAAACTATCAACCATAACATCAACATGATAATATATAGCTATTCAAACAACTAAAAAATAAAACTACCACCCACTAAAAAATAAAATTACCACCCACTTATCTTAGTTTCTTTAGAGGAGAAAAGCAAATAATAGAAGATGTTGGGTTAAAAATCATTGCAACTTACTCAAGAGTTCAATGAATGAATGTAACCCAGGAAAGAAGCTGCAGAAAAGGACTGGAATAGAATCTATTCAAATTAAACAGAAAGTGATTGGGATCCAAGGGAAACATCTTCAAGCACAGAAATGAAATGGAAGCTTCTCATATAAAGAATGAGAATACATGGTGAAGAAAGTACAACATGGAAGGACTAGGTGACGAAAGCATATGTACCTCTTCCTCAAAATAAATCAGAAAGTCCTTTGTGAAAGTGTAGAGGGGTTAAAAACATTATAAGAAGCACATGGTCCAAAAAATAAAGCACAGTAAGATATAATTTTTTTGTCATTGTAGAGGAAGTAAAAAAGAATCAATTTGATGTTAATATTACAAATCTGGCAACCTGTAAGTAAAGGTCCAGCTAAGAGAAGGTAGGAGCAGATTTGGTTTCTGAAGTGGCAAAGGATAAACTAGAGTCACTACTTTTCTTATTTTACCAAATAAGGAGCCAACATGTATTTTTGAAATTTGATGTGAAAAAAAATTGAGTTTACATTTATTTAGAACTAATCAATATGAAAACTAAATATTGTAATAACTATTTGTAGAAGAGACGTTTGTGGATGATGTGGACTATCTTTAGTCAATTCAAAATAAGAATTAGTAGTTGAACTAATTATGCAACATGCAAACCTAAAATTAGGTGAACATGAAAGTGGTTATCCCTTAAGAATAGAACTGAGGGGAGAAAGGGAGACACTAAACTGTTGCATTTTATTATGCAGTCCTTCTATAATATTTGATTACAATTAGATGCGTCTATCCCTTAGACACCTAAAAATCAAATAACCAAATGAAGAAAATGCAAATTATTCAGAAACACACATTATTTAGCACAAAACATGTCATCAGTGTTTTGCTTTAAATGCCTCTTAGGCTCATGCATAAAAAATACACAGAGATTTTCTCACTTGGTGAATGGAAGAATGCTAGCGTAGTGGGGAAACAGCTGAGATGAGAGATCAGTTGAGGAATAACAACAATGTAAGCAATTAGGTTTGAAAATTCATTCAGTCATCCATGTCTTGGAGACCTAAGACACCTTGCCAGGTAGTTTTCCAGTTGCCAAGCTAATTATAGTGAACAAGACACAATCTGTGCACTCAAAGAATCTGGAGTTGAAATGACTCAAATTGGAGAATAAAGGGGAAAAAATGGGCAAAAGATAATAAAACAGTTTACACGTTTCAACAAGCGAATGAAACTAGTTCATTAATTTGATATCCTTCCCCTCAAGAAGTCGTTTTTCTGTCCCAAACGAAAGCAGGGACATCGGGTCCTTGTAAAAGCAACTAGTTAGAATTCGAAAGTAGCTCCCACCTGTTCACTTTCTTCCACTCCACAAGGAAATTACATCTCAGTCATTGACTAAACCAGTGGTTCTCAACCTCCTGGCCCTTTAAATATAGTTCCTCATGTTGTGACCCAACCATAAAATTATTTTCATTGCTACTTCATAACTGTAATGTTGCTACTGGTATGAATCGTAATGTAAATATCTGATATGCAGGATGTCTTAGGCGACCCCTGTGAAAGGGTCGTTCGACCGCCAAAGGGGTCGCGACCCACAGGTTGAGAACCGCTGGTCTAAACCTTTGCCAACCAGAAACAAACCAAAGCAATTGTTCCCATCTGTGATGAGCAACAGGGCCATTTCCACCTTCTCCGACCCCCTCTTTAGTCTTCCTCTGAAGCAGGGATTCCTTTCAGAGGACTCGGGTAAACGTGTGCCGGGATGGGGACCACGCAGAGTAAGCAGCCCGCAGCCTGGCGGGTCCGCCCAGCCTCTCCCTGCGGTAGGCGGGGCCCCTCGCTGCACCTGCCAGGCTCTACAGCCCCACCCACGACGACCAATACCAGCGGGAAACCCCAATACCTGCCTCAGAGTCTCGGGGCGCAGGCGGACACCGAGACAAGGGGAAGGAGCTTCTACACAGGGCCCCAGGGCTCTCTCTCTGGCGGGGGTCGCCGCTACTGCTTAGGGCACCGGGGCCTGCATGTCAGGTGCGGCTGCAAAAGGGGCCGCCTCGGGAGCGCCCGCAGCTCGCACGGTCCGGAGCCTGCGTGCCAAGCCGGCGGAGGTGCCCGGCTCCGAACCAGGGAGAGGCGCGAGCCCGGCCCTCACCCTGACAGCTCCCCGTCTCTCCACGCCCTCCTCTTGGCCCGGGCGTTTCCTCTGACCTCACGGCCGCCGCGCCGCGCCGCGCCATGGACGAAAGACCCCGACGCCCGGCGTCTTGCCCGTTGCCCAACGGAGCGAGAAAACGTCGCGACCGAGGAAGAGGGCCAGGGGGGTGGCGTTCCTGCATGGCATACTAGAAGCGTGGGGTGGCTTCACCCAAGGGGGGGGCGGGGACCACGGATTGCGAGGTGAATCCATGGGGCGCTCAGGCGTTTCGGTGGGACACCTCGTTGGGTCCTTTCTCGCCGCCGTCGCCTGCGGGAGACTCCCAGCTCCCGGCGGAGGCTGACCGGGTTCCCGGGGCGCTGATTCATGTGAGTGACGTCTGCGGGGATCTGGGGTGGGCCGGTTGCGATCGTGGGGTCCCCCTTCTCTAACCAGCCCTCGGGAGGTGAGAGCCGGCCTGCGGGTACCAGTGGGAAGCTCTGGTACTTTCACACGCACCCATCTGGGCGGGAGGAAGTAGGGAAGAGCCGGGGGCGTTTTGAAGGAGCCAAGTTTGAGAAATGGGATGCGGGGTCGAGGGAAGCGATGCTTTCGTATATTCACAAGTTTATTTTAGTGCGCGCTTGTGTGTGTCAAAGGACTGTGATGGTGACGTGGGGGGGCGGAGGGGGGAACAGGAATTCATTCATTTATTGAGCCCACTATGTTCCAGGCACTGGGAACAGAGCAATGAACAAAACAGACCAAAATTCATGCCTCCCCGGCTTAACATTCTATCGAGGAGGACAAGGGCTAAACAAAGTTACGAAAAACACACCATATTTTAGGTTGTGATGATCGCTAAAGGGCAAAATAAAGCCGAGAAGGGAGATAAAGATTGAAATTTTAGTGTGGCCAGGGAAGGTCTCACTGAAAAAGTGACTATCCTACAGCAGAAGAGCAGACAGAGGGGAGAGGATTATCAATACAGAAATCTTGATGACGTGCAGCCAGGCAGAGCGACCGGCCATTGCTAAAGCAGTTAAGCAGAAACGCCTGAACAGCAAAAAATCTTGTGGGTCAGAGTTGAGTGAAGTTGTTAAAGCTGGCGACAAAAGTCAGGGACAGCAGGAGCAGGTCCTTGAAGGATCTTGAGGGCATCTAAGCCATGGGCAGGTTTGGAGTGCTAGAATCTGACTTCATTTTTATTTCATTTTTTAAGTATTTTTATTGATTTCAGAGAGGGAGAGGGAGAGAAAGATAGAAACATCAATGATGAGAGAGAATCACTGATAGGCGGCCTCCTGCACGCCCCCAACTGGGGATCGAGACCGCAATCCAGGCACATGTCCTTGACTGGGATCAAACCTGGGACCCTTCAGTCCTCAGGCTGAAGCTCTAGCCACTGAGCCAAACCAGCTAGGGCCTGACTTCATTTTTAAAAAGATCTCACTGGCTGCTATATCATCAGATTGACTGAAGTGGGGGCAGGATGGGGGAAAGATCATTAGGAGGCCTTTGCAGCAATTCAGAGCAGACATGATGGTGGCTTGAGGCGGGCTGGTAAGAAATAGCCAATCATATTCTTAGTGTTTTTATTGCTTTCAGAGAGGAAACAGGGAGGGAGAGAACGTATAGAAACATCAATGATGAGAGAATCATTGTCAGCTGCCTCTTGTTCACTCCCTGCTGGGCATCCAGCCCAAAACCCAGGCATATATATCCTGACCAGTAAATGAGCCATGACCTGGTTCATAAGTCCATGCTCACCCCCAAGCCACACTTGCTGGGCATGTTCTTAGTGTTTTTAGTTTTGATATGTAAGAGTATTAATGAGTGGTGAGTTAATTTTTTTTAATTAGACTTGGGAAAGACTTTTTAAAAATGAATTGTAGTGTGTCATAGAGTGGCAGTCTGAAGGCAGTGTTGGTCTGACCTCTCTCAGGACCCCAGGGTAGCCCCACCCCAGCCTCTCTTGTCTAACTTCCTACCTAACAGCTCTATTCCAGGTCAGGGCACTTACCCAGGTTGTGATTCCTTCCCTGCTGACCCTGGGGCAACCATTGATGTGTCTCACTTCCTCCATTTCCCTTTCTCTCTCTGGAATCCATGAAAAACATGTTCTTGAATGTGGATTTTAAAAATAATAATAATAAAAGAGGTCTTTCAATAAATGATACAGATCTGACTAAGTGATAAGAAAACATTGAGTTATCAGCAGTGACCTTTTTTGTTTACATAAAATAAAAGGGCATCGTGTTATTGGAGCCATTTTGCAATTGACAGTATCTTAGATTTGATGAAATGTGGTAAAGTATCTGAGATGATAAGTGTTTACCTAATTATAATTCTGAAACAGTAGAATCTGATGTTTTTGGGAAGCAGAGAGACAATTTTAAATACCTTTAGAGATCCTATACTATAAGGTAAAATTTAAAACCTGAATTTAAAACTTCCATTTCAAAACAATAGCTTACTTGTTTATATGTAGTTCCTAACATAGAGAGCCTGAGGCAGGGGATTATTTAAAAGAAATTACTGGCAATTTAGAATCGGAGTGGGGAAGACTACTGAGGAGATTGCTGAGGTAAAGGGAAGTCATTCAGAAATGATAAGAATTTCAGGAATAATCTTTTATATGTGTGTTTTAATGATTAGGATGCGGGTTAAATTCATGTATTTGGTAAAATCAGCTTCAACTTTTACGAAGTTTTTATTAGAACATTTTACCACAGCTTCTTAGGTTTGATAAAATGATTGTTATGATTGGGGTTCCCAGCTGGCACCTCAGTTTTTCTCTTCTATGCAGAAAAGATTTAAGGTCAATGAAAATGAAAGTAAAACAAAGTGGGATTTATTGAAGATGCACTGCAATTGAGAGAGACAATGGCAAAAAGTTGTTATCAGGGACAGCAGGAGATGAGGAGACCTGGATTCTTGTCTTCTTGAGAAAAAATTTCAATTAAGAGACAAAGTGTAGAAAAGCAAGCAAGAATTTATTAAACACAGCAAAAATATACTTAGGGGAGTGAAACAAGGAAGGGCATAGGAGAAGCAACAGGAGAGCCTAGGCTGGGCTGCTTTGGCTCACTGGGAAGTCAGAAAATAGGGGCCTTGGGGACAGGATCAGGGTGTACACCAGAATGAGCTGCTGCTGCCCACTGCTCCCCTGGTTGCAAGTCTCTGGGGGCCCCTTAGAAGTAAGTGGATACTTTCCAGGCTTGGGGGGGGGAGCAAGGTGAGGAGAAAAAGGGAATTGCGTGGGGGTGCTCTCTGGTGGGCCTTTAATTTTCTGGGGCTTTAAAGTCTGGGCATTTAGGGGAGATCTTAGGGGCAGATCAATAGAATATTCATCAACTTTATGCGGATGTATCAAAATGAGATTTATTCTCAATCTGTCCTTTTTCTCTCCCTAAATGTTTTGTATTTGTAATTACTGTGCATGTAAATAAAGATATCTATTTTAATCTCATAATCTTTTTCTTTTATTTTAGCATAGACTAAGTCAGCATTCCCAAACAGTTTTAGAGAATACTGATTTGAATAAATATTAATGTATTTTCTTAGGTAAGGATTCCATGGTTAAATCCATTGAGAAATGATTCACAATTATATCCTTTAGGGAAACTATAGCTTGGGCATTAAAAGAAGTAACTCCAGAATCAGACAAACCTAAGTTTCAATTCTCATTTACTAACTAGCCACATGACCAAGGACAAATTAATTTTAATTAAAGCTTTCTTTCCGTATAATGGAGATAATTACAGTATTTGTAGGTGGTCTGTGAAAACACTTAGTCAGCTCATAATAAATACTCTACAAATGTTCCTGTTATTATTATTATTAACATTATCACCTGTGAGAAAGCCTTGCATATTAGCATATTAAAAGCCACAAGGAGCCCTAGCCAGTTTGGCTCAGTAGATAGAACGTTGGCCTGTGGACTGAAGGGTCCTGGGTTCATTTCCAGTCAAAGCCATGTACCTCGTTGCAGGCTCAGTCCCAGGCCCTGGTTAGGGCTTGCACAGGAGACAACCAATCTATGTGTCTCTTATATCCATGTTTCTCAAGAACATGTTTAAATTTTCTGTCTACTATAAACTGAGCACATAGCTAAAAATCAGGGACTATAAGTAAAATTAAGGTTGTGAACTTTATTTTTAGTGATTTGGCAGGTAACATAAATGGAAGACAACAGGGAGTGGTGAAGTCTGTTTTGCCTTGCTTAAAAGCATTTCCTTTCAGTTACAGACACTGTTAACCCTGGAATACAAAGGCAACCCTGATCTGTGTGGTGATAGTTGTAATCCCAACAGGCCAGTGATCAGGAACAAAGTCTGAAGAACATAAAGTACAGGTCAAAGAGGAGCCCTGAAATAGATACCAAGGTGCCGGGGTCCAACCCCAGCAGGTCCAGGGGTCCCCAAAGGTGTGGACGGAGTCAGAGAAGAAGGAATGACACAGAGACAGCGTTCAGTTGATCAGCAGCCTTGCCAGGATCTCTAGCCACAATCTCCAGCCAAGTTCTGTGTCCATGTTCTCTTACTAGGTTCTCCAGCCACGTTCTCCAGGTTCTCCAGCCAGGTTCTGTAGCCATGTTCTCTCACTAGGTTCTCCAGCCAGGTTCGGTTTAGGTTCTCCAGCCAGGTTCGGTCGCCAGGTTCTTTAGCTGGGGGTAGTAAAAGATTATGTAGCTTAAGCACGATTGTTTGTAGTTAAAGTGATTAATTACCTGCCTGGCACTTAGTTAAGAGGTTTTATTCCCTCCCTAACTTCTGGGGAAAATCCCTACCTAGGGAAACAACCTTTCTCGGAGAGGTGACCTTGGTTAAAACACAGCGCCATGGTGAGCAAACATATTAAGAACAGTATGCCATATATGCCAGGTCCCTTGAAACAGCAAGGATGGACTGGCTCCCGGGACCAAGGAAGTAGGTGAAATCAGGTGATAAGTATCCTTCATTTTCTAAATTAAGAAAATGAAGAGCAAAAAAAATAAGGGAAGCATAGATTCATAAATTTTTCCAAAAAAAAAAAAAATCAATGGATAAAATATCCTCAAGTAAAGCTTAACAAAAATAAATAGATACATACACACCTTCTTCTATATAATAAAAACCTAATATGCAAATTGTCCCCTCCACCAGGAGTTCGGCCACTCGCTATAAGGTGCGCTGACCACCAGAGGGTAGCGCGGAACATGGCGGGTGTCAGTGATGTGGCACTGACAGCAGGTGGCAGTGGAGGCGCTACCAGCCCTGATGGGCCCCGATGAGAGCAGGACCACAGTGGGATGGTGGAGCAGATCAGTGGGTGATGCCAAGCCAAGGCAGGTGCAAGCAGGGCCTGATTGCCCCGTAGACGGCGACCAGCGGCAGTGGCGGGGGGCAGGGCATTGAGGGAGCTGGGTGAGGGCCCGTTGACTCAGGTGGAGGGGAATGCCCTGGGGTCCAGGTGCTGCCCAGAGCCAAGAGGTCAGCTGGGACCTGCCCTTCCACGCCAGACGCTCACACTTTGATCGCTGGCCAGGCCTAGGGAACCTCACCTGTGCATGAATTCCGTGCACCAGGCCTCTAGTAGTAAATAAAAGAACTGGTACATAACAGTTCTCAGCTCCAGCTCCAGACAAAGCAATCCAGAATAAACCATACATACCAATTAGACAAAGGTACACAACTGGCCATAAACACCGAGAAAAAAATTGTTTTATGAGAATGATGTATACTGTTCTGATTTAAGGGAAGGGGAAAAAAAATCACTGAATTCTTTCTGCCCAATTTTGCTAAGTTCCTAAAAAATAGTGTATTAAAAAAATTTCAACAAAACATAAATTTTAGAGCACCTGAATTTGAAATTTGAGAATACTCTGCATTCTGACTACTAATGAACAGTCCTCATTTTGTTATGCAATAATTAATAATTTTCCTAGTCTCCATAAATCATGCTATATAACATAGTAATATATCAGGTTACTTTATTTTTTAATTCTCACCCAAAGATATTTCTTCCATTGATTTTTTTAAAGAATGTAAAGGGGGGGGGGCGCGGGAGACACATTCATTAGTTTCCTCCTGCATGCTTCCCCACCCCCCTCAGGAGGCTGGGGATTGAACTTGCAACTGAGGTACATGCCCTTGACTGGGAATCGAACCCAAGACTCTATGGTCCTCAGGCCATCACTCTAACCACTGAGCAAAACCAGCCAGGGCATATTAGGTTACTTTCAGATGCCACTATATCAACAATACTACACAAAAGCCCCATTAAAAGAGTATCTTAGGACAATAATTTCTCTGGCAATAATCAAGTTTTTGGGGCAAAATATAATTCTATATAATAAAGAGCTAATATGCAAATGGTCATCACGCCCTCATGCCATAAAAGCTCTGACACTCAACACTAGGGAGAGGAATGTGGACCAGCAAGGCACAAATGAGCTTGGGAGGGGAATGTGGACCAGCCAGGCACAAATGAGCTTGCAAGAGAGGAATGGGATCCAGCCAGGCACAAATGAGCTCCTGAGAGAGGAATGGGGACCAGCCAGGCTGCGGCCCGGGAGGGGGACAAGCCGCACGCCCCGCGGCCCTGTGTGCCCCCAGCAGCACGCCCCCCGGGCCGGGGTGCCAGCAGCAGCGCCTGTGCCTGCAGCCTGGGAGAGGGACAAGCCGCCCACCCTGTGGTCCTAGGTGCCAGCGGCTAGGACTGCGGCCCGGGAGAGGGACAAGCTGCCTGCCCCGCTGTCTTTTGCACCAGCGGCTGAGGCTGCGGCCTGGGAGAGGGACAAGCCCCGCAGTCCTGGGCTCCAGCAGCTATGCCTGTGCCTGTGGCTCAGGAGCGGGACAGTCCCCGCGGTCCTGGGCGCCAGTGGCTGCATCTGCGGCCCGCCCTGCAGTCACGGTAGCCGGTGCCTGCAGCTGTGGCTGCGGCCTGGGAAAGGGATACGCTACCTGCCCCACCATTCCAGGCGCCTGTGTCTGTGGCCTGGGCGAAGCTGCCCACCCACAGTCCCCTGTGGCTGCGGCTGGCCAGAGGGAGGGAAGCCTGGGTCCCGGGTGTCTGATAGGCTGGAGGAGGGAATCCTGGGTCCCGAGTGCGGGTGGAGGCAGAGGCGGTTAGGGGCGATCAGGCCAGCAGGGGAGCAGTGAGGGGCAATCAGGCAGGCTGGCAGAGGTGGTTAGGGGCGACCAGGCCGGCAGGCAGAGAGGTTAGGGGTGATCAGGCAGGCAGGCAGGAGAGTGGTTAGGAGCCTGTGGTCCTGGATTGCAAGAGACAGTTGGACACCTCCAAGGGGTAGAGGGATGTCCAACTGCCGGGGATCAGGCTTAAACCAGCAGTCAGACACCCCCTAAAGGCACAGGCCTGGCTGAGGAACCCCGGCACCCCGTGCATGAATTTCTTGCACCGGGCCTCTATTTTAAAAATAACTATATAACACACCAGCTGCTAACCAGTGTCCACTTTTTCTCTATTCCTAAATAACTGGTTATCTTGGCAAAATTACTTATGATCCCAATATTTAAAAAAAAAATTCTTGTGAGATATTTTAGATTAGTTTCTAGTCAGGTTTATGTGTTGACATGACTTTTGTCAAATGCTAAGAGCTATTATTGTTCTTAGAAGTTCTGGAAAGTTTTTCAGTACTTGTTGATTAACTATTATTAGATTTTTCAATAATATAAGTAGAATGCATAAGTTTATGCCAATGTTTTCTGCTAATATGCAAATGATTACGAGCCCTGGAAGAAGAGTGTAGGTTTGTTTGTTTTTTTAGTTTTGTTCACCCTAGGATATTTTTACATTGATTTTTAGAGAGAGTGGAAAAGAGAAGGAAAGACAGAGAGAAGCATTGATGTGTTGAGAGGAACACATAGATTGGTTGCCTCCTGCACCCACCCAACCAGGCCCCGGCTGGAGAGGAGCCTTCAAACAAGGTACATGACCTTGACCAGAATTGAATCCAGGACCCTTTGGTTCACAGGCTGGCACTCTGTTCACTGAGCCAAACCGGTTAGGGCTGATTAACCATTTTTAATGTGAAGTACTTGGCAGTTTAGCATGATTGATTAATCTCAGAATTTTTGCTTATATGCATTTTTCTGTACATGACAGTATCTTTTCTAATTTCTATGAATTATTATAAAATTATAATTCTAATTTCTTTTACAAGGACACAGTAAAAGAAATTAGAATTTTATTGACATTACTTCTAAGTAAGCATATGATTAATATTGATGTTTTCCTAATTGTTGATCTTTTAATATTTGTCCTTCCTGATCACGTTTCTCCTTAACATTATACATAATTAAGTAAATAGTAGGAATATGCAATATGCAAAAGTAACATATAAGAAGGAATTCAGCAATTCTTTGGAACACAGGTATGGTACTTGGTTATAGCTTAGTTAAGGTTATTGCTATTCTTTTCCTTTTGTATTTCTGTCTTGTGTGATAATGTTCTGCAGTATTTTAACGCTTTCTTTAAAACTTTACATCCTTAAAATTCTGTCTTTGGTTTGGTTTGTAGGAAAAGTGGGTTTTTTTGTAACATTGATCTGATACAGTAGAAAATATTTTTCTTTTTAGACTGCTTGTTCACAGTGCCCTGTAAAATAAGTTTATTCCTTCAACAGTATAATTTATCACTTTTATTTTTTCATTTAGGATTTTCTGCCGTTTCTTGGCAAAAATGGCAACCAATGATGCTGTTTTGAAGAGACTAGAACAGAAAGGTGCAGAGGCAGATAAAATTATTGAATATCTTAAACAGCAAGTTGCTCTTCTTAAGGAAAAAGCAAGTAAGAAAAATTTAAACTTTCTCAGAAGATACTTAAAATGAATTCATATGTTGACAGACCAAAAAAAAAGTGTGTATTACATAAATTATTACATTATCTTGATGATAACTTTTATATTCCTTTAATATTTTAATTTGGAATGAAATGATAGTCTAGAATTAAGATAAATTAGAATTGATATATAGTGAATGTATGATATATAGAGGAAACAATGTATTATTTTCAGATTTCTTGGGGAAATAACGCTTAAAATAATTTGGCATAGAATTAGAGCTTAAAAATGAAGGAAAATTGGTGAAATCAAATATGTACTGAAGCTTGTATAGAAGAGAATGTATACTTAAAATTATTTTTAAATTGATTTGAGAGAGAGGAAAGGAGGAGAGAGAAACATTGATATACTGTTCCACTTGTTTATGCATTCATTGGTTGTTTCTTGTATGTGCCCTAATTGGGGATCAAACCTGCAAATTTGTTGTATTGGGATGACACTAACCCAACTCACCTACCTGGCCAGGGGTGAGAATGTATACTTTTATATTACTCCTATGGCATTGTCTGAAATGATTTTTAATTTTTTTCCATACTTATTTATATTTTACCTAGAAATTGCTATGATGTGTATAAAAATATCAAATCTAAATTTCTGCTTGTAGGATTTAGCTTGACCTTTGTTTTGTTTGTTTAAATATATTTATTTTATTTTTCAGTAGCCAATGTTATTCTTGTAATGAAAATTCCAAAATCTTTATCTAGTATATGTTAGGACATCCCGCATTCCTGTTCCCAACCCAGTAAATGCCAGGAATAGCTCCCAATATTTTGAAAATCCCTCAGGCTTTTAAAATTCCACATTGGGAGCACTACCAACCTCACTGAGAATCATTGTTTTTTTCTTTTATATTTTTGTATATCCAATTGCTCACCTTCAACACACATCTATATTATGTCTTGAGCAAATTTTTGTAGCTATTTCACTCATTAAATGTTCGCTCACTTAAGCTTCTGAGACATGAAGTATAAAGGCTTATTTATTTAGGTATTTTTACAAGGTAATGACCAAAAAAAAAATGAGAATAGTTTTTTCTTGTTTGGTAATTAGACCTCAGACTTTTAAAAATTAAATAATTTAATATATCTAATATTTATCTCTCTTACAGTCTTATCTGTTATTGACACTTTGAGCAAGGTTGTTAAATTTTCATAAGCATCTTTACAGAAGCTAGAAAAATGATTCATAAAACCTTTTCTGTTCTATTATTTTGCAGATTATCTTTTCTCTCTTTTAAATACCATGTTGTTTTAATAATACTAAATAAACTCTGATGTAAAGAAACTGGCCAAAAAAAACATTTGATTATTAGAATTATCCTGTCTATGTGTATACTGGCTATACCCTCTTTTCTAGTAGTATTCATAGGGAACCATTTAGAAAACACTGCTATACTGTACTTAACTAGATTTTCTTCATCTTAGTTTTGCAGTCGACTTTGAGAGAAGAGAAGAAACTTCGAGTTGAAAATGCTAAATTGAAGAAAGAAATTGAAGAATTGAAGCAAGAGCTAATTCAGGCAGAAATTAAAAATGGAGGTGATTAAATATCGAAATGACATAGTTTTACTTAAAATAGTAATTATTATTTTATTGTTTATTAATTTAGGTATTATGCTTTTTTAAAATTTTATTTTACCCTCATAGCATCCTTTCTTGCATATTTGTCCTCTTTTACAGAAGGAAAAATGGAGATACAGAAAAGCCACATGACCTGGCCTGAGATTATGCAAAAAAAAAAAAACAAAGCTGGAGTTCAAAACCTATGCTTTTAACTCTGTGCTGTGCTTCAACTTGCCCATTACCACTCGCTATTAAATAATTACTGACAATAAGTCATAATAACATTTAGTTAATATTTATTAAGTTTTAATATATTCTAGGCATTGTGTTGGCAGTTGTTTCACATACATTATGTATTTTATCCTTAAAATTAAGTGTATATAAATACCCTTGTTTACATGAGGAAATTGAAACTTAGAAGTATAAAGTAATTTGTATGAACTTGTACAGTTTTAAATTATCAAAATAGATAATTATCATTTCAGCTATTATAAATAAAATTAAAAATTTTATTGAATTATTTTAAAGGAGTCTAGATAAATTTGCATTATTATGAAACACTAATAATAATAGTCCTATTACAATTTCAAAGTATCATGCACAAAGCCATTTGGTTATATGATGGAAAATTCTTCCTTGGTGAGTTAAGCAGTGCCAAGTATACTTACTGCTTTCTTTTGACCATCATTCTGTAAGTGAATTATTTTGAATACTGCAGTATGAACTCCTCTACCCTTAGTGAGTTAAATTTAAGTAAGTAAAAACTAATAATGTATGCTTAAAACTACCATCTAGAGAGAATTTCATTTGTTAGTGAAAAATTTGAGGCTAGTTAATGTTTTCCAAGACTAAGAGATTTGGAATACAGTAAAATAGTATCAATATATTTACAGTTCAAATATTATCAATATAATAAAAGTTTTTAATATTGCTGAAGAAATTTTTTTAAGAAATTTTCTTTAAAAAGTTTTTTGAAGTAGAATTATGAATCTCTATTAATTCTGATACAGAAATGACTAATATTAATACACTTACTCAGTTGATTGTTCAATATAAACAAAACCTGTGTGATAAACACGCTCTCTTACTAAACCATAAGAGATAGTCTCTGGAGATAGATTTCCTGAGTATAAATTATGTTTCCCTATTCACCGTGTATGTGATGGGCCAATTTTTTAACTTTTGTCTGGCTCAGGATGATCATTTGTTAGTGGGAATATGAATAGAAATTGCTGCTTAAGGTATTCGTGAGAATTGTATGAGTTAATTCATGTAATACATTTTGAAAAGTGTCTGCGACATAGTGAATCCATAATTTTTTTAAAAATCCATAATACATTTTAGCTATTATGTTATCTGTAATTTCTTCAGTTTAATCATTAGTGATTAAAGGAGAAACCTGCATCTACTGTATTCTTTTATCATGTTTAAAATTTAGTTAATTTTTTGGCAACCTTTTTACAATCTTGGACAAATAGAGACCTGATAATCATATACAGTGAATTTCTCTTTTTAAAACAGTTTATATTTGTGATTCACAATTTCATAGTTTTTATCTTATTTGTCAGTTTAATGTAAATGGCATTACCTATTTTATTTTCTGTTTTAGTGAAACAAATACCATTTCCATCTGGTACTCCACTGCAAGCTAATTCCGTGGTTTCTGAAAATGTAATACAATTTATGCCAATCACACCCACATCTTCTGGTGCCAAAGAACAGATAAAAGGAGGAGGAGGAGAAGAAAAGAAGGTGAAAGAGAAACTTGAAAAGAAAGGTATTTTACTTTAAGGTTATTTGGCCCTTGACTGGTTTATTGGATCTCAACATTTTTTATAATGATGTCAGAAAGAAAGTGCAGACTTTCATGAACTAGAATAAAGTTAGAAACAGTATGATATTGGAACTCAGAAGCTGGACCCTAAAGGGTGTGTGAAGGTTGATCAGGTCAACAGGATAAGAGTATGGCATTTGAGGTATAGGGACCAGCATAACTAAAAACATAGAATGTAGAGATTAAGTATAGAAGCCCATATGTAATCTAGTGTGACTGAATTTTTTGTAAATTTTTTGGGGGGTCATTTAGAAAAGTCACAGGTGCAAAGTTGTGAAGATAGGAAAAGGATATTCTAGTCAAAGTATCATTTCTGAACTAAGGCATGGGGATGTTCAAGTTTTAGAATAGGCTGTATCATTGTTTTATGCCTACTTCTTAATAAATTTTATAAAGTGAAGGAATTAGTCTGAATTGCTTTCATTGTAACCATACCACCTAATGATAAAATGATGTAGGAGAGGATTTACAGCCCCTATCTACTTATACTTATCAGTATGTTTAACTGATGAGAGAAACATTTTATCAGGGAAATTATATTTGTAGTTCATTCCACCAGTTGGCTAGAGTATGGCATTCTTTCTAAATATAGTATGTTTCACTTTCTAAAGACAGTAAAAATTGTAAAGGATTTTCTACAGCTTTGTTTCAGGGAAATGCAAATTTTTTTCTTTAAAGGGCCAGTTAGTAAATATTTGAGCTATACAGGCTCTGTGACAACTATGCCCCTCTGTCATAGTGTAAAACCAATCATAGACGATATGTATATGAACAAACATGGCTGTGTTCAAATAAAACTTTGACAGAAATAGCATGCTGGATTTGGCCCATAAACTATAGTTTACCAACTTTTTGTCCCTTTAACTAGAGATAAAGGTAGTTATTCAACAGAGAAATAGCTAAAATAGGGCTCAAGATGCTATGACTTGGATAAATAATTATTTCCTTTGTTATTCTAGTGAAGGTAGGATATAAACACTTTTTTTTTTTTTAAGTTCATCGGTATCAATGTTATGAAGTGTTTTCTAGTTTATTTTTTGTTTTACTTCTGATGTTTACCCATTTATAAATATTCTTTAGGAGAGAAAAAGGAAAAGAAACAACAATCAGTAGCAGGAAATGCTGATTCCAAACCAATAGATGTTTCCCGTCTGGATCTTCGAATTGGTTGTATCATCACTGCTAAAAAACATCCTGATGCAGATTCTTTGTATGTAGAAGAAGTAGATGTTGGAGAAGCAGTCCCAAGGACAGTTGTCAGTGGCCTGGTGAATCATGTTCCTCTTGACCAGGTAATTTGTACAACTAACTTCTGCATACACATGACACTTTCATTTCCTCTTTCTTTAGATGTTTTTTCCATATAATTTTGTATTAGATGACCAACAACTGGAGCCAATATTGATTAGTTCAATTGATTAGTTTGAATGTGATGAATTACACAAAAAAGTACAGAAAACTACTAAACTCTTGCAAAAAATCCGTATATTAAAACTGGACTTATAAGGATGAAAAGAAGATACATTTTTCTCAATTAAAAAATGTTTTTAGTTTGGTGTATGTAAAATACTGTGTTTAGGTGTGTGTATCATCATTGTTTCTCATGGAATTTTATTATTCCTCGATTTTTTAAAATCACTGTTATATAAACCTAGGAAACATCAATCTAAAAGTAAAATAACAGCCCTGGCTGAGTAGCTCAGTTGGGTAGAGCATCATCCTGATACCCCAAGGTTACAAGTTCTATCCCTGGTCAGGGCACATATAGTTAGTGCAATTAATGCATAAGTAAGTGGAACAATAAATTAATGTTTTGCTCTTGTGCTCTCCCCCCCCTTACTCCCTCTACCACTTTCTCTGTCTCAAAATCAATCAATAAGATATTTTAAAAATATATAAATAAAAATAAAAGAACAGGTTTCATTTCTTTATAACTAAAGAAATATTTTCATACTTTAGGAGAAAACAGGGGAGGAAATCATGGAGATTGAACTGCAGATTTTTTTTTTTTAATTGATTTTTTACAGAGAGGAAGGGAGAGAGATAGAGTGTTAGAAACATCAATGAGAGAGAAACATCAATCAGCCGCCTCCTGCACATCTCCCACTGGAGATGTGCCCGCAACCCAGGTACATGCCCTTGACCGGAATCGAACCTGGGACCTTTCAGTCCGCAGGCTGACGCTCTATCCACTGAGCCAAACCGGTTTCGGCTGAACTGCAGATTTTAATGTTATTCCTTTAGTTGTCAAAAGTTAGATGTTTTGTACTTTGTTATTTAGGTATTTAAAAGTATAAAAATAAGTATTTTTTATACACACATATGTATACAGCATATGTATATATATGGTGATACATATATATATATATTTCCAATGACAGTGACATGAATTAAAGACAGTAATAGTTTTTAATTTGCTCTTTCAAGATATCTTATGGGTAATTTTAATCATCTACCTATTTTCTCTGCCCTATGGTACTTCAGGGATATTGCAAAGACCATAGACTTCAACATTGAGATAGTTCTGCCTTTCTGTCCATTGCCAGTTCTGTTGCTTATTGAATTTGTGAACTTGGATAAATCTTTACATTTATTAATTCATCTTTCTAGATGCAAATATTTATTGAGCTCCTGCAATGTACCAGAAACTATATGCTAGACAAGGGACAAAGCAGTGAAATTAAGATGATAGATTTGTTTGTGTTCATTTTTTAAATCCTTTTTGAGGTTCACATTCCTATGCGGACATCAGGAAATCATCTATAATAATCTATAATAATAAAAGCATCATATGCAAATTAGACCAGACATCCTTCCAGATGAAGCCAAGGCTGCAAGGGAAGTCAGTGCTGGCAGCTGGGGGAAGGAAAGGCCTACTCTTGCATGAATTTTGTGCAAGTCGGGCCTCTAGTAATACAATATTATCCTATATAATAAAAGCCTAATATGCTAAGTGTCCGGTCGTCTGGTTGTCCATTCAACCATCAAAGCATAATATGCTAATTATATGCTAAGGCTGCTCAACCGCTCACTGTGATGTACACTGACCACCAGGGGGCAGTCAGTTGACCAGTTGCTATGATGCACTGACCATCGGGGGCAGACACTCCAACTGGTAGGTTAGCTTGCTGCTAGGCTTTGGCCAATCGGGACTGAGCGAGACGGGCTAGACACAACCTGAAACTCTCCTGTGGTTCCTCCCTGGCTGGCCAACCTCCCCAGCCTGGATGGTGCACTGATTGGGTCCCTCGGCCTGGCCTGAGCCCTCTCGCAATCCGGGACCTCTCAGGGGATGTCGGAGAGCCCGCTTCGGCCCGATCCAGACCAAGGGACTCCACTGGTGCACGAATCAGGCCTCTAGTCCTATTTAATAAAAGAGTAATATGCAAATTAACCATCACTCCAAGACAAAAATAGCAGCACCCATAGTGGCCAGGGTGGGATGCTGGCGGCAGTGCCCTGGCAATGCGAGCCCAGCAGGCAAGCACAGCCCGCAGGCAGCACCCAGTGACACAGGAGCAGCAAGCACGGCCTGCAGGCAGGCCCCGCAGAGAGCAGGGAACAACGGGGAGCAGGCCTACGCTGCCAGTAGGACATTCCCTGAGGGCTCCCAGATTGGAGAGGGTACAGGTCGGGCTGAGGGGACCCCCCCCCAACGAATTTCGTGCACCGGGCCTCTAGTGTTAAATAATAAATATCAAGAAAAATATAAAATAGGGAAGAATCAAGGAAGAATTGATGCTATGATGATGATGTCATTTTATATAAAGTAATTCAGGAAGGCCTTATAAAGAAGTGATATTTAAGTAAAAGGTCTGAGAAAATAAGTCAAATGTCCATCTGGTAGAAGAGCATTATAGATTGCTGAATCAAATGTATGCCTCTGATGTTCACTACAGCAAAGTAAGGGGGAATATTATGCGAGATGAAATCTGAGATAAGTTTGCCAAATAACATCGGGTCTTTTAGATCATTGTAAAGACTTTGGCTTTTATTCTGAAATGAAAACCATTAGAGGTTTTTTGAGCTAAGGGGTAACATGTTCTGCCTCATATTAATAGGATCATTTAGCTGCTCTAACGAGGGGATGAGTGAAGAAGATTTTCTTATTAAAAATTTATGGACTTGCCACATGTATGTTTTTTCTCTTTATATTCATCTTGTATAGGATGAGGTCTCCTTATAACTACTTAGGAATGGATGTTGGAGAAAAGAACCAACTGGTCGTAAGCCAGTTAAATTGGAAAAACTCCTCATTGGGGCTTTATCTTTTTTGTTTTCACAAGTTGCAGACTGTTTCTATTCCAAAAGCTGCCACTCACAGCCATAAGCAAATCTCTTTATACACATTTGTATCTAACCCATGAAGGCAGTACTACTAAACATTTATGAATCAGGGACATCTCCCCCTCCCCCCTAAATTGCATACAATATTTTGTAGGTTGATGTATTTTTCAAAGGTAAAGGTCCACAGATGTCATCTGACTTTTGAAAGATTAACTGTATGGTATTTCTTATATGTAATTGTATAAAACATTTTTTTATATGTGGCATTTTCAAGTTATTTGTTGAAGATGAGTCTTATTCATGAAGACCTCCCAAAGAGGGAGCCTTTGGAATTTGAAACTTTGGTCTATTTCTTTTTTCATCTTTATTGTTGAGAGTGTTACAGATGCCCCCTTTTTGTCCATCCATTGCCCCCCTCCTCCTGGTTCCTGCTCCCACCCCCCAGGCCTTCACCACTCTATTGTCTGTAATGCATATATGTATGGAAGAGCTTTGCTTAATCTCTTCTCACCCCAACTTCCTCCTTCCCTCTGAGATTCCTTAGTCAGTTTCATGTTTCCATGCCTCTGATTCTATTTTATTCATCAGTTTATTTTGTTCATTAGATTTCTTGTTCATTTATTTTGATTTTTAGATACAATTATTGATAGATATGTATTTATTGTCATTTTCATATTTTTTTATCTCTTCTTCCTCTTTAAGACTATTCTTCAATATTTCATGTAGTACTAATTTGGTGGTGAACTCCTTTAGCTTTTTCTTGTCAGGAAGCTTTTTATCTGACTTTCAATTCTAAATGATAGCTTTGCTGGGTAGAATAATCTTGGTTGTAGGCCCTTGTTATTCATCACTTGGAATATTTCTTGCCACTCCCTTCTGGCCTGCAGAGTTTCTCTAGAGAAGTCAATTGACAGTTGTATGGGTACTCCCTTGTAGGTAACTAACTGCTTTTCTCTTGCTGATTTTAAGATTCTCTCCTTGTCTTTAGCCCTTGGTATTTTAATTATGATTGGTCTTGGTATGGGCTTCATTGGATGGTGGCCTTTTGTTAATTTTTTGAGGAACTTTCATACTGTTTTCCATAGTAGCTGTACCATTTTTCACTCCAACCATCAGTGCGTAAGGATTCCCATTTCTCCACATTCTCAACACTTACTATTCGTTGACTTTTTGAAAATAGCCATTCTGACAGGTGTGAAGTGGTATGTCATGTGATTTTTATTTCCCTGATGATTAGTGATGTTAAGCATCTTTTCATATGTCTGTTGTTCATCTGTATGTTCGTTTATTTGGGGGAAAATTTTCTGTTCAGGTCATCTACCCTTTTTTAGTTGAATTGGTGTGTTTTATTATGTTGAGTTGTATGAGTTCTTAATACAATACAGTCTTTATAACTTTATCAGATATAATGTCACTGCAAATATCTTCTCCCTTTTGTTAAGTTGTATTTTCATTTTGATGGTTTCCTTTTCATAGCAAACGATTTTTAGTCTGATGTAGTCCTATTTGTTTATTTTTGCTTTTATTGCCCTAACCCAGGGGGACATATCCAACAAAATGTTAAGATTGAGATCAAAGTGTTTACTTCCTATGTTTCCTTCTAGGAGTTTTATGGTTTCAGGACTTAACATTTTAGCCTTTAATCCATTTTGAATTTTTTTATAGAGTATAAGAAAGTTGCCCAGATTCACTTTTTTTTCACATATCTATCCAGTTTTTCCAATATCAAATATTTGTATCCTTCAATTTTAGTGAAGTTATTAGTTTTAAATTTTTTCTGTGGAGTCTTTAGGATTTTCTATATACAGGCAGTCCTCAGATTACATCAGACTCGACTTACATTGTTTCATGGTTACATTGCCTTCTCCCATTAGCAATAGCAATGCATCATTTGTCTTCTGTATGTTCCCTGCTGAGGATCAAGCCTGCAACCTGGGCATATGCCCTGACCAGGATGGAACCTATGACCTCTCAGTACATGGGTTGACACTAACTACTGAGCCATACCAGCTGGGCAGATCATATGTTTTAGTTTTGGTTAATGTGGTGTATCCTATAATGAGAATGTTAGTGTGTTTGATATTGCCTCAGAGGTCCCTTAAACTAAATTTGTTTTTTGTTTTTATTTTAACATTTTCTTTATTCAGTCATTTCTTTAAATATTTACCTAAAGCCCTGGCTGGATTGGCTCAATGGACAGAGCGTTGGCCTGTGGACTGAAGGGTCCTGGGTTTGATTCTGGTCAGGGGCGCATGCCCCAGTTGTGGGCTTGATCCCCAGTAGGGAGCGTGCAGGAGGCAGCCAATCAATCATTCTCTCTCGTCATTGATGTTTCTCTCTCTGTCTCCTTCCCCCTTCCTCTCTGAAAACAATAAAAATATATTATAGATAAATAAATATTTACCTGAAAAGCCTTTTCTCTGGTCCTTCAACTGTAATGCACTGTCAGGTTGTAAAATTTCTTTCTCATATTTGTATAAGGCTTTATAACAGCAATAAAAGATTTAGAATACACAAAGATAAAGATACATCCACAAAAATAGAACATTTGATACTTAGCATCTTGAGTGTACCTTAATGTATTCTAGGTATAATCACTTCAAATTCTATACATCTTAATCATCTGTTTGTTTTTGATACAGATGCAAAATCGGATGGTGATTTTACTTTGTAACCTAAAACCTGCAAAGATGAGGGGAATATTATCTCAAGCAATGGTGATGTGTGCTAGTTCACCAGAGAAAGTTGAAATCTTAGCACCTCCTATTGGATCTGTTCCTGGAGACAGAATTACTTTTGATGCTTTTCCTGGTAAGTATTTATTAGCCATTATTGAAAATCATTAATGTTCACAAAGTGATGCTTATAATGTTTAAGTTTAAAATTACATCCTGTGTATGATTTACTATGCTTTACATTAAATGACCATTATTATTGAGATTATTGCTATTGGCTCAAGATGACATATTAAGCACAAACATCTACCTATCTCCCACCCCATTAATGAACACATTACATAAAACATCAGAGAGAGTTTTTGCTTTAGGTAAAATACTAAATATAACCCCTCATAGCAGAAGAGTGTGTTGTGGTCATAAAACAAATTAATGTGCTACAAAATTATTTAAGATGTAGATTGTCTCAGAATGTAGCACATAAATGCGAAGAGATGAAAAGTTGACATGGGGGAAATGCATATAATCCTCAAAGTCCATCTAATATATTTATATATGCTTTTACTTTAGGATATAGAGAAAATCTCTAAGTAAAACTTCATATTTTATCTTATTTTTAAATATATTTTTATTGATTTCAGAGAAGGGGAGAGAGGTATAGAAACATCAATGATGAGAGAGAAGCATTGATCGGCTGCCTCCTGCACGTCCCCCATAGGGGATTGAGCCAACAACCCAGGCATGTGCCTTGACCGGGAATTGAACTTTGATTTCCTGGTTCATAGGTTGGCACTCAACCACTAAGCCACACCGGATGGGACATGTTTATTTTAATAATCTGAAAGGAAGTTTCATTTCATATTGCTTGTTTTCTCCAGTAAAGTGCTCCTGAGACAGATGAAGTTTTATAATGCATGAGAAAGTTTTTTCAAACAGGTCTTTGAAGCAGAAGAGAAAGAATCCTTGGTAGATGTAGAATAAAGTTTTCTTTCATTAAAGAGGGAAGATCTTATAAAGAGGATAGACAGAAATTAAAAGATTAAATTTACTTGAAGGATATTCATTTGACTAGAATAATGGGAGAAGGAGTAATAAATTAGGTTATGATTTTACTCACATGTGGAATCTAATGAACAAAATAAAATAATAAACAAAATAGAAACAAACTCATAGAGAACAGACTGACAGCTGTCAGACGGGAGGAGGGTTGCAGGGCTGGGGGAAAACGGTGAAGGGATTAAGAAAAAAAGAAACACTCCAGAACTCATAGGTACAGACAACAGTATGATAATTACCAGAGGGAAGTAGAAGAGGTTATGTGGAGAGATAAATGGTGATGGAAGGAGACTTGACTTGGGGTGGTGAACACACAATACAATATACAGATGATGTGTTATAGAATTGTACACCTGAACCCTATGTAATTTTATTAACAATGTCATCCCAATAAGCTCAATTAAAAGAAAATACAACAATTTACCACATCCATACCAAACCAGTGTTTTTCATACTTTGTAATTTTATAGGTGAATGATAATATCTCATTTAATATACCACTCTGATTACTAATGTGATCTCAACACCTTTTTAACTATTTATTAAATACTTTTAGCTACTCATGTCATTTTCCATATTAATATCGAGATGTGCATCTTTTTTGCTGTTGATTTATAAGTGGTTTTTAATTAAAAATATGAACACTGTCATATATTACTATTGTAGTTTAGACTTCTAGTTTAACTTAGATACTGTATAATAAACATATTCCAACTTTAAAAAAGACATAGAATTAGGTTTATAAGTCAATTGATTTGGAGATATATTTGTAGGAAGAGCTGAGTTTTAATTTAATAGCCAGACTGATGTGATTATGTAGGCCTGTTTTTTTATCCTATGTCAATTGTGTTTGATGAAATATTAGGATATGAAGAATTTTAACATTACAATATGATAGAAAAAGTGGATGAAATTATAGGTTAATTTCCTTGAAACTAAACTACCCCTTCCTAATCAAAGTAGACTAATCTAAAAAATACAGGGATTGTTTAACAAGTACCATGACTTTGAATGCCTCTGTATATCTTGAATGTTGGTAGATTCAAAACCATAATGGTCTGTGCTTTTTTATGGTAAATAGGGTTTTGGGAAAATAACAATCCGAATCATTTCTCAAAAGCAGCTTGGTGGCTTTAGATTCTAGCAGCATATGATCACCACTCTTCTCCCACAAACAATATCAAAACATTTCCCCAAATCTCATATTTTGGAGTAAGTCTATACCTGCCTGACACCTAAAATTCTATTTAGAAGTTTCATTCACTAAATTGGAATAGAATAATAAAGGTGATCTTTTCCTTTAAGATTCAACACGCATTGGAAAAAAAACAACAAATATTTGTTTACCTTGCCAGATTAACATTTGCCTTCCCTTTTATTTAAATACTTAGGATGTAGTACAATTTTTGAGTTTTCTCTTTTTAATGTAAATTGTAGAGTCTTGTATTTAGAAATGGAATAAATCATCTACTTTAACTCACAATTTTACAGATTTGGAAACTGGGGCCTGGCACAATTTAGTTACTTGCTTAAAGTTATGAAGAATTAGTAAAAGAATTAAACAGATGTGCCTGAGTCTATAATACTATAGCATTTTTGTTTGTTGATTGTTGCTTGCTGTGAATTAATCTGGACTATTTCGTTAATGAAGGTATATAGCTCTTTTATTTCAATGACATATTTCATTCCCTTAGAATTAACAGGTAAGCATTTCAGCAGTTGAGTCCATTGTTATTTGGATGTTTCTGATGAGTAAATTGAGAGTAAGTTTTACTCAGTGACAGGATTAGAGATGATAATAGCCCATATGGATTTCTTGCCTTTACTACATTCTTCACTCTGAGTTGTTTGTTTTTTTGGTGTATCTATATTTATATTGTTCTAAAGCCTGATTTTTTTTTTAATTCAAAGTTTCCCCTTGTGACTTAGCACATGAATTGTTAGGAAAATATTTACAAAAAAAAATTTGTAACGTGAAAGAAGGGAAAAATCTAACTTTATTTTTTTAAAATATATTTTTGTTGATTTCAGAGAGGAAGGGAGAGATAGAAACATCAATGATGAGAGAGAATCATTGATCAGCTGCCTCCTGCGCGCCCCGTAATGGGGATTGAGCCCTGACCAGAAATTGAACTGTGACTTCCTAGTTTATAGGTTGATGTTCAACCACTGAGATACAACAGCAGGGTGGGAAAACCTAATTTTAAAATGGCCCATGAGGTTGCTTGAATTCTTATCACTTACAATAGGCTTAACCAAGCCAAACAGCATTGAATAATTGATAAATTTTGGGCATAAGGTCTGTTATTCTTCATCTTGCTTATGGTTCCACATCAGTTACTGCTTCTGTAGCAGTTAATCTGAAAGGAAATAACAGCTAATACTACACAACACACCATTAGTCTTATTTTTTTCTTTTCCAGAAAGAGCCATGATCTATCAGTGCTTTTTTTTTTTCAGCACCTGTTTTATATTTTAAAACTTAAGCTGTCTGCTGGTACGTGTTCACTTGATGTGCTCAGTGTCTAGAGATTTATATTTTATGATACTTAAGTGTAGTATAGAAATTGCCATTGGGGTTCAAACCTTTGAATTGCTATTCGGCCTTGGAAAGGCTTTTATACTTAACAACTTTTTTCTCTAACTGTAGAACCAAAAATGTCCATTGAGTTTAGAAGATGCCAAGCAATATTTTTTTTTTTAACAATGGCTAAAAAACTACCCCACTCAATACCCTTTTCAATCATAAATGTGTGAAGCTATAAATTTTATTATTTAAAAGTGTTAACTGTCCCTAAAGCACCAAGCAAAAATTAACTTGAAAATAATATAGCTGGAAGACAAAGGCAATGACAGCCCTTTTTTTGTTTGTTTTTGAAAATGCATTGGACCATGATTATTTCTCTTGATATTGAATCTTATTTATAAATATAAGTATGGTTAATTGTAAAGCCTGTATGGTATGCAGGAGTGTTTCACTTTTGGATCCATTTATTCTTTAAAAAGTCAAGAATCTTATCTGTATTTTATTCTTCTCTCTAAAACCTATTTCAGTCAGTTTAATCTCTTTCCTGTCCCACCAGAACTGCTCTGGTCAAGATCACTAATTACTCTCTAGCTAAATATCCACGGCTAGTTCGCAGCCCTTTTCTTCATTTACTTGCCGTCTGGCCTTGCTCTTCCGGCGGCCTCCTGCTTCACAGGCTGCCCTTCTCCTCTGCTGGTTCCTCCTTAGCTGCATGACTTCACAACATTGAAGTGCTTCAGACCTTGCTGTGTTCTCTCTCTCTCTCTCTCTCTCTCTCTCTCTCTCTCTCTCTACACACACACACATTATTTCCTTGGCTATTTTATCCAGTCACTTTTCTAGCTGCCTTCTGGACTTCATTGACCTGTCTGAAGAGAGAATACATATCCCAGTCTTCTCCCCAGAATTCCCATTTTCCATATCATCTGACCAGAATTCCATTCTCTCAACTGCTATTTATTTTCTCATGCAGCTTCTCCTTCAGAAAATAATAGTGGGTCTACCTTCTGAACATACCTGGAATCATTCTCATATCTCCACCACCACCACTTTGGTCTTGGCACCAACATCCTTTCTCTAAATCATTGCAAAAGCCTCTGACTGATTTCCCTGCTTTTGCCCATGTACTTTGTCTATTTTCAGTTATAGTAGGCAGAGTGATTTAGGTCAGATTATATTGCTCCTTTGCTCAAAAGCTTTCCATTTGACCCAGAGTGCAAGTCCGAGTCCTTATGGTTGCCTTTCATTATCTTATTAACTGCACGGACTCTCTAATTTCTTCCTTAGTCACTTTAATTGAGCCACTGACTCTTTCCTGAGATATCAACATTGCTTGGTCCCTCATCTTATTCAGATCTTTCAAATGTCATCTTTGTTTTATTTTTCTCCAAAATACTTACCATCTAATATACTGTACATTATTTAATGTCTGTTCACAGAGATATATAAGCATAATGAAATCAAGACTGTTCTTTTTTGTTCTTATTCGCTGCTATATTCCTATCATATAGAAAAATGCCTGGCATAGAGTAGGAGCTCAATAAATTGGTTAATGAATAAATGTACTGAATAATGAATGTAATAAATAAGAAATGTACTGAAACATGTTAAAAACAACAACAACAAAGCAGTATTTAAGAACAGGCCTAAATATTTGCCTTCATTATTGCAAGATCATTCCTATCAAGCCACCAAACCACTTTCCCCTGCTGATTAGCTTTGTCAAATTAATTAACCCCTTCTTGCCAAGTTATACTTTAGTTTTTGTGCAACAGTTACAATTATTATAGTTCAAAAACTCAGTTTATCAAACATAAATTAAGTTAGTACTAGGCTTTTAATGGCTGTGGTAAATATCACAGAGAAGCTGGTGATTTATGAGCATTTTATACAAAAGAATGGCCCAATTAAAATGAAATCTCTGGTTCTTATTCTAGATTTGTGAATGCCTGGGACTCTGGAATTTGTATTTATTGCTTTTTGTAGGTTTTAATGCTGAGAAGGTGGTCATAGCTTTTTACATCTGTACAAACTCATCTCGAAATAGTTCCTATTCCCTATGCATTTTGTTTAAAATTAGTTGGCCTAAAATAATCTCTGAATGATTAGTTCTCTTACAATATATGTAACCATTTCCAAATGGTGATTATTGGCACGTGTTTAGCAATTTCAGAGGCTCTGTAGTTTTTAGCTTGAAGAATTTTTATTGATATCATCACTTACCTTCTTCGCATAGCCATGCCAAAGGGGGAAGGGGGGAAAAAAGGGAAGAAAATTAGAAAAATAAGATTTAGAAGAAGGATATAACACACAGGAATGATGCAAGACTTCTCTGGAAAATACAGTTCATTAAAAAAATTGTTTAAAATATTAGAAATGTTTTTCATCATTAAACTTTCCAGCTAGCTTTATACCCTACCAAATAGTATTTTGTTCAGAAGCATACTCAATAAGCCAGAAGGTTAACACCGCATCCAAGATTTTCCACTCTGATTTATATTCAGTGATCATATGTGACAGGTTTTAATAATAATCTCAAATTTTTGTTTCATTTATTGATTTATTAAGATCCAGAAACTACATTCAGAGTATTCAGGTATTGAGTCTTGTTTGTTAAAAGACAACAGTTAAGCTTTGGAGGTTCCTCTTCTTAGTTTCTAGTTTATTTTTAGTTCAAATCTTTATTACTTGAAAATTATTAGTCTTATATAAGAAGTTTAAACCTTTCAGATCTTGGCTCCACAAGTGCTTTTTATTTATAAGAAGATGGTTTTTTTGTTTTGTTTGTTTTTAATAAGTGGTTTTTGGAGAGACTGGAAGGGAGAGAGAGAGACAGAGAGAAACATCAATGTGAAACAGAGAGATTCATCCATTTGGTGCCTCCCGCACACACCCCAACCAGGGCCAGGGAATCTGCCCAAAACCAAGATACATGCCCTTGATCAGAATCGAACCTGGGGCCCTTCAAGTATGCAGACCAACGCTCTATCTATTTTTAATGGTATCTATATCATATGTGTTTTGTGAGGTTTAACTTTTGAAACACTTAGCTACCTGCCTTTTTTTTTTTTTTTAAGTTCTTAGTTGTAACTTTTGAACCTTAATTTCCTCACCTATAAATTGATTATAATTAATCATTTTATATGCTTTATTGAGATAGTTAAATAAGTAAATACAGTAGGTCTTCGGGTTACGTTGGAGATCCGTTCCTATGGCGATTTTCGATCGCGCTGTAAGTTGGAACCCTCCTACATAAGCACCTACATCACTCACATGGAGCACATAGTACACAGTAGTAATGAAATGAAACAGTAAAAAAAAAAATTAAAAGAAAGATAATAATTCCTGGCATTTACTTGTGGTAAATAAATAATAAAAAACATAAAGCACATATGTACATATGTCGAAATGACGGAACATTTTTTTTTTTATAAATACTGTATATGGGAGATGGCGACGTAACCACAAAACGACATATGTCAAGTCTGACGTAACTAGAGGACTGCCTATAAATGTAAAACAGTGCAGTGACTGCCACATACATAGTAAGCATGATATGTGCTAAGTATTATTATGAATATTATTTTCTATACATTTCAAGAAGCTTAATTTTCTGCAGTACCACAGCTTTTTATACTTGGGGCTTACATCTGCATTCAGCAAGAAGTTACTACACAATCTGTGCTCTTCATAAGAAGCGTTTACACAAATCTGGGACACTCTGCTTCTTAAGTTAATTCTTCATCAGTTAGTGAGCACCTCTTGTGTGGGGACGAGGGGGATTCGGGGTTAGTACCCAGGCCTCCCTGAACAGTATTTCTGCCTCCAGCTTTTCAGAATTCTGGAATGCTCACTTCTCCACATGATTTGTGCACAAGCAAAATAAGATTTTGCTCTTAGACTAGGAATGGCTTAGAAACAAAAAAATAAAAATCTTATACTTTATATAGTCTTATTTTTTCCTATTCTGTTTATTAATAATAATTAATGTCCAATCTAGTGGTGTTAGAGAACGAAGAGAAATCCTCACTCTTATGGACTGTCTTTCAGTTTTAGTTGCATTGCATGTTCTTTTAATGTGAATACATCATTCAATTAAAGCTGTCATCTTTGAAAACCTGCATATCAGAGGACATTTTTGTATGTTCTTGCCAGTTTCGTGGCAGTTTATGAAGAGCTAATAAAAGAACAAAGCTACCATGGCCAACCAATATGCTCAGTTTTATTATTCCTATATAAGTATGAATAGAGAATAAACACTAGATAATAATAAGATGTAATAAAGTTATAAAATAAAATTAGTTCCAGTACTGTTTAAAAAGATTCTCTTTAAAGTAATTCCCAGAGATTTCAACTTGGGAGGTAGTTAAAAGATCTAGAAAGTTATATTTCTATGATTACTAAATAGTACTTCAGTAATATTTTTTTATTACCTTCAGGAAAATCCTTTTCATTTGAAGCTAATGCTTAAGAGATACGTTACTTTTCAAAATTGTTTCTTGAACTGAGTCTTCATTCCAAATGTTATTGAATATCCTAGGCATTAAAATGCTATTATATTAAACTTTGTTCTCTACTTCCTTATCATTGATTAAATGGAGAGTTGCTTGGTATATTGGTTTTCTTTAAGCCTAGGCAGATATATATTCTACAGTTTGACTTTTATTGATCATAAACTTTATAGTGTGAGTTATTATAAAGAGGGGATTGGGCATTCCTATGTCAGAATGCTGTTTCTTTCCTAAAGCATAGTTTATTATATTAGGAAGCAAGTGCTCTACTAGCAGAACAAAAGTTTTGGTGTCAGATCCTGACTTCACTTGTTCATTGTATGATTTATTCTCTCTGAGCCCCGGTTTCTCTGTATTTGAAATTAGAGTAAGTGTTATTGTGTGAATTGCATGCAACAGCATATATTCCTGCTTTTTAGAAAATGCTAGTCCTTGTCTCTTTATTACCTCTTTCTGCCTCTTTCCATCTCACCAAATGGAATGGGCAGCAAGTGAAACCCTAGGTAGTTATATTTAGCTAGATAATCCCAACATGTAAGCCATGCTCCTAGTATTTATAAGAAATCTTTAATCACTATAACAATAATCTAGACATTTATTTTGTATAATGAAACATATAGTAAAGCATATACTGCTTCTGCCGCATGTAAAAATATAACATGAAATTATGCTCTCATTGCTTCACAGTTTTTAAGAGTATCTTATATTTTTAAACTAGAGGCCCGGTGCACAAAAATTTGTGCACTCGGGGCGGGGGAGGGGAGGTCCCTCAGCCCAGCCTGTGCCCTCTCTCAGTCTGGGACCCCTCAGGAGATAACGACCTGCTGGCTTAGGCCTGCTCCCGGGTGG
>NW_006383014.1:2026323-2032623 GCF_000327345.1 Myotis davidii | reverse complement strand
ACGGAAGCTCCCAACTGCTCCTTTTTTCCTTTTCTTTTTTTTAATTCTGGGCCAGCTTTAGCTTTGAGGCTTGGCTCCAGCTCTTAGGCCTCTGCTGCTGAAAGTAGGCTTCTGGCCTTTGCTTACAATGTTGCAATCCTGCTGGCTGAAGTCCAGTGGTATTTGTTACAGAATTTCTTAAACTGCCCGCACAGAGGCCTGCAGTCGCAGGCGGGGAACGTTGGTTTCCTCCGTCACTGAGGCAAGCAAGCCTCATGTTAGTTTCAAGCTGCCTGGCTGCTGGCCGCCCTCTTGGCTGACAGTTAATTTGCATATCTCGCTGATTAGCCAATGAAAAGGGTAGCAGTCATATGCCAATTACCATGTTTCTCTTTTATTAGTGTAGATTTGTGGAATAAATATATTAAGGTATGTTACTTGCAAAATTATGACTGAAAAATAAGATCTTCAGTATTTGTAAGGAAATGACAAAATATATTTTACCAGTCAAGAATATAAATTGCTTACAACATAAAAATAAATGTTAACAGTAAATGCTAAAATTCTGATCAGGTCTAAAGATCAGAAAGTAGTGCCAAGACATTACACTAGAAATGTCCATGGACAATTTATTAATCTATTAGTTATATAATTTTATTTTTCCCCAACAGGAGAGCCTGACAAGGAGCTGAATCCTAAGAAGAAGATTTGGGAGCAGATCCAGCCTGATCTTTACACCAATGATAAGTGTGTGGCCACATACAAAGGAGCTCCCTTTGAGGTGAAAGGGAAGGGAGTGTGTAGGGCTCAAACTATGACCAACAGTGGAATAAAATAAAATCACATCAAAATATTTCAATTACTGAAATGCATTGGAAAAAACTTTGATGCCAATAAAAAGAAATATATTTGTCACTTATGCCTAAAATATAACTGCCTCATTTTTGTGTTATTTGTCTTCTAGACTGGACTAGTCTGTTACCTAGTATATATTGTTTTCAGTTGATTGTAGAAGCACTGTATTTTTACCTATGATTTTTGACCCTTTATAATGTTGGGAGGAAATGCCCTGTGTTTTTTGGTGATTTATTTTTTAGCAGGGATATTGATGTGAGCAGATTTTTTCTTTATGCATTTTTAGATAACTTGAACTAGATTAGCATTTAGTTTCTTATAGGCACATGATACGTGAAATTTCAAGTCCTTGGATTTTTAGTATATTGTGTATCTGTGCTATAAATGTCCTCTCCTCTTAAAAAATGACAAGTTAAAAGTTGTGCAAGGTTTATCGACTAATCACATTACAATAATATTGAAAATGAACAACTGTTGATTCTTGAGAGCCAAACATCATAAAAGCTAGGAGACATGGCACTTGAACATTATTGCTACTTCTTGCCAAAGTAACCCAAACTTGTATATTTAAAGGCAATTTTTTTAAAAAGACTGAAATTTCCAACTGTGTGTTGAACTTTTCTTTTCATTGAGCAAAGTGGTAATAAATTTTGACTATGAAGCATAAACACATTGCGAAGTGTTGCCAGTATAGTTTCCAATAATTGACCATAAAAGCAGCAGTCTATTTTTTTACTCTAGCTGACCTAAAGATTCCTTGGGCATCTAATAAAACATTATTTATAGCTCTTTATCTTTAGAAGAGCATTTAAGATTGATAAAGTTTGCTTTTTCATGAACCATCACTGTCCATATATTAAAAGAAATGTCAGCCAAAACTTAATATACATTAACATATCAATTGCCTATTTTCACTCGCCTTCTAGATATTCTAGGAACAATGAAAATTAACTTAGGAATCATTAGCTTCAACTTCATCAGACTTGAGATTTGGGCTGCCAAAAAAAGAAATGCATCTATGGAGGTAGGCATATAGATACTGTTTGAAAGAAAAGTCTGTTCTAGCACTGGTTATTTATGCCTCCAATAAGGAGAAGCAAAAACAAAAATTTTACAACAACCCTGCATGCCAGGTTATAAAAGGTATAAGTAAAGTGCATTTATTTAAGTCCATGGAGTTCTGGTAGGCCAGGACACATAATAGAATTTGATATTTCTGAAAAACTGTTTATTAGCAGAGCATCATTAGCATGTGTTGATAACTAAACACAAGTGAGTTTTTAAAGTTATTTTGTACTCAAGATCTATTATTTTTGGAATAAAGAATGTGACAAAGTATTTTGTGATTCTGTATTTTCTAACTTAATTATAACAAATATATTTAAATAATTCTGATATAATTTATAACTAATTCTTCAAGTTACATAAAAGCATTACTCAATTAAGTTATCAATTTAGCTCCATTCAGTAGTTGTTTTTTAAAATGTGTTTTTTTATTGATTTCAGAGAGAGGGAGGGAGAGGGAGAAAGAGATAGAAAAATCAATGATGAGAGAGAATCATTGATTGGCTGCCTGCTGCCTAATGGGGATCAAGCCTGCAACCCAGGAACTGAACCATGAACCTCCTAGTTCATGGATCAATGCTCAACCATTGAGCCACACTGGCTGGGCTATTCAGTCTTTATTTTTATTTTAATTTTTTAAAATATATTCCTATTGATTTTTTACAGAGAGGAAGGGAGAGGGATAGAGAGTTAGAAACATCGATGAGAGAGAAACATCGATCAGCTGCCTCCTGCACACCCCCTACTGGGGATGTGCCCGCAACCAAGGTACACGCCCTTGACTGGAATCGAATCTGGGACCCTTCAGGCCACAGGCTGACACTCTATCCACTGAGCCAAACCGGTTAGGGCTCAGTCTTTATTTTTAAAGAAAACTTAATTTTGTTTTATTTGTATTGTTAGGATGAGAGAGCTCTTATGGAATCAACAACAAAAAAATAGTTGGTGAGCTCTTATAGAATCAACAACAAAAAATGGTTTTAACAGTAGGACATAGTGTTAGTCACACAGTTAGTGCCTCTTGACATCTGTTTCTATGTTGCAAACTAAACCAGAACAAATCTGACCTTACCCCGATACTTTCTCATCCAGGTCGGCCCACTATCATACATGAATATTGGAAGTACTAACTTTTCTTATATTTACAAATTCCATGTATTTTATTTTATTATTTTGAGATGAGTCATTTTCAGGACATGTTGATTTTAATATAAACATTGGAAACATTTTTTTCTGCCTTGTTTCTAAGCCCATCAAACAGATTGGTGTCACTTTTTTAAGATAATGTAAATTCCCATTTAGACTATTTACAAAATATTCAAAGTAATTTATGGAAGTTTAATTGGAAACATGTCATCAGAATAGAAGGTATGGCCCTAGCCAGTTTTGCTTAGTGGATAGAGGGTTGGCCTGTGGACTGACAGGTCCCTGGCTGGATACCCATCAAGGGCACATGCCCAGGTTTTGGGCTCGATTCCCAGTAGGGGGCGTACAGGAGGCAGCCAATCAATGATTCTCTAACATAAGTAAAAGATATATTAAAAAACAAAACAAAATAACTAGAAGGTATGGATAGGGCCTCGTAGAACAACATTAATGAGTTTAACCAGGTCCCAGTGTCTGAGCCTTAGCATTTCAGGCCCCAAGATGATGAGAAATCCATGGAGCCTAGTATTACTGGTTTTGAGGCCAGATTACCTGGTTTTGATTCCTACCGCTACAACTTAACTACCTCTATATTAATTGTTCAGCCTCTATATACCTTACTTCCCTCATGTGTATCATGGATATAAATAATAACATATTTACTTCGTAGAGTTGTGAAGATTGTGTAAGTTAGTATCCCTAGAGTACTTAAAACAATGCCAGTAATATAATAGATGCACATTATGTTGATATGAGTTTATGATAGTGATGTTCTTTTCCAGAAACAAGTGTTTTGGAAACATTTCCTGAGAAATTGAGTTCTTTTTTTAAAAAATATATTTTATTGATTTTTTTACAGAGAGGAAGGGAAAGGGATAGAGAGTTAGAAACATCAATGAGAGAGACACATTGATCAGTTGCCTCCTGCACACTCCCTAATTGGGGGTGTGCCCGAACCAAGGTACATGTCCTTGACTGGAATGGTACCTGGGACCCTTCAGTCCACAGGCCGACGCTCTGTCCACTGAACCAAACTGGTTAGGGCGAGAAGTTGAGTTCTTGTGGAGATTACTTGGTGTACATAAATTAAACAGAATGTCTTAATGAATATTACATATAGGTTGTGACCCTGTCTTTACCAGCAGACCTGATGGTTCCTGTACACCAGATGTAATATCTCTTCCTTGATAGAGATGTTCATTACTAAACTTTCTCTGCACTCCCACCGAAATTCATTTTTTAGACCTTTAGATGCCAGCCAGCCCTATTCATTGATGTTTTTTCACTGGTTTAATATTGATATAAGTCTAAAATAGATTTATATTTTTTGTAGACTAGCAAGACAGTATTTTTAACTGTTGTGTTTAACACAAATAGAAGCACTCGTATTTTCAGGTTTTTGGTGGGTGAGGGAGCACCTCCTTATTGCTTATAATAGGGGCATTAAAGGAGTATAAGTATACCTCCTCAATTTTCCAGGGAAATTTTATATATTGTACCTTTAAAATGTAAAAATGTCAAAAGTGAACAGTATGAACTATGTACTTTAGCTACCTAAATTGTGACAAAAGTCCTGGTTATAAGTGCTGTGCAATGGTGTGAAAACTAACTTTATTATCATGGTACAAAATAAAAACTAGTTACTTAACCTTAAGTAACTCAACTTGCTTTCTTGTGGAGGAAGCTTTGCTCTTCAAATATTTAGTTAAGAAATAACTATGCCCTTTCCTCACAAAAGTTAGGGTGATATATTAATATCTGTCTAGTGTCACGAATTTTATTTTATACGTATTAAGATATTTAATGCTGCCCTAACTGGTTTGGCTCAGTAGATAGAGCGTCGGCCTGCGGCCTGAAGAGTCCCAGGTTCAATTCCGGTCAAGGGCATGTACCTTGGTTGCAGGCACATCCCCAGTAGGGGGTGTGCAGGAGGCAGCTAATTGATGTTTCTCTCTCATTAATGTTTCTAGCTCTGTATCCCTCTCCCTTCCTCTCTGTAAAAAACTCAATAAAATGTATTTTAAAAAAAGAAACTTAAAAACAGTAAATATTATTTATTAAAAAGATATTTAATGCTTTATAGCTAATAAAATACTTTCACAAGCCTTACTAATTTCTTAATTCCCTAGGGGTGCACCAGCCATTTTACCCCAAAGAATCAACAGAAAAGTTAAATAAATGCCTCTGCTAAGATAAAATTAGCTGACCCTAGATCTTCCAATTTTTGCTAATTCTATGTTCTTCTCCATTACAATACACTTGGTTCCATGTCAGCTAGTCACATGGTTTCTTTTCTATGAATGAAAAGTTAAACTTTTGTTTAAACTGTGGGGAAAGATAGTGATAAAAAGAAAACCTAAGCTCTAGTAGTTCATGTAAGGAGAGTATGGTAGCTTCTTTAGTGGAATATTTAAGGGGTTCTCCGGGAAGTCATGAAATGATTAAACATTCTTGGAATTCATTACAAAGAGAATTGATCAGGTTTTCGTTGTTGGGTTTTTTTTGTTTGTTTTTTGCTGCTGAAGTTCTTAGGAAGAATTACTTGGCAAAACCAGGCTGTTGCTGCTGGCAGCAGTTGCCTTTCTAAAGAGGCACATGCCTTGATTCTTTGAATTGTGTACTGTTGAGGGCACTGTTCCTGTAATAACAATTCATCCCAACCTATGAGGGAAGGCACTAAGTTATTTATAGATAATAGATAGATAGATAGATAGATAGATGATAGATAAATGATAGATAGGCAGATATTTTAACCAGGAAGAACTCTTTACAGTTAATACCGTATTTGCAGTCCTACTTGGATAACAACCCTGAAATCTATATATCCTATCTAATAATAGACAAACATGGTAATTAACTGTACCTCCGACATGCTTCCCATTGGCTACTCAGGGCGACATGCAAATTAACTGCCAACCAAGATGGCGGCCGGCAGCCAGGCAGCTGAAGCGAACAGGAGGCTTGCTTGCTCCAGTGAAAGAGGAAGCCAGTGTTCCCTGCCTGTTGCTGCTGGGCTCTGAGATTGCACTCTAAAAAACAATGTTGCAATTATAGAAGCTAAACAAACCCCAGAAACCTGCTTTCAGCAAGCCAGGCCCCAGAGCTGGAGTTGCAACAGTGTTTCAATTATAGAAGCCAAACAAACCCAGATACCTGCTTTCAGCAGCTGAGGTCTCAGAGCTGGAACCGAGCCTCAGAGCTAAAGCCGTCTCTCAGCTGTAGTGACAGCCATAGAAGGTAAATAAATCCCAGAAT
>NW_006383014.1:2020690-2025824 GCF_000327345.1 Myotis davidii | reverse complement strand
CACAAATTTTTGTGCACTGGGCCTCTAGTATATATATAAAAGCCTAAGTGACTATTAGGACCAAACGACCAGAATGTCTGGTTGACCAGTCGCTATGAGCACACTGACCACCAGGTGGCAGATGCTCAATGGAGGAGCTTCCCCTGGTGGTCAGTATGCTCTCACAGCCAACCCCCTGCAGCCAACTGGTGGCATCGGTGTCCAGCGTCCATTCCTTCCGTGCCCGGCCCACCAACTATCACCTCCTCTCCTGACCCCACTGGGGCCTTCGGGCCCTGAGCTGGGAGTGGGAACCGGGGGTGGGTGGTGGTGGACACAGCCCCTTTCCCAGGGGGGCCAAGGGCTGGTTTCCTCTTGGGGGCTGGTGGCTAACATCCCACACCCTGTCCCCCTGGCCAGCAGGCCCCAATTGGCCCTCTACCCAATTGACCCAGCCCTGATTGGTCCTGATCACCAGCGAGGCCTAGGAACTCCACCTTTGCATGAATTCATGTACCAGGCCTCTAGTTTGTAATAATAATGAAAATAGGATACAGTAGGCCCTTGGGTTACGTCAGAGATCCATTCCTATGGCGCAACGTAACGTGATTTTCGCTGTAAGTGGAACCCACCTACATAAGCACCTCCGTCATACACATGGAACATATACACAGCAGTAATGAAGTGGAAAAAAAAAAAAAAGTGAAAGATATCAATTCCTGAACCTTACTTGTGGTAAATAAATAATAAAAAACATAAAGCACATATGTACATACGCCAAAATGACGGAACTTTTTTTTTATAAATAAACTAGAGGCCCGGTGCACAAAAATTTGTGCACTCAGGGGAAGGGGGCGTCCCTCAGACTGGCCTGTGCCCTCTTGCAGTCTGGGACCCCTCAGGAGATAACGACCTGCTAGCTTAGGCTTGCTCCTGGGTGGCAGAGGGCAGGCTCAATCCCTAGGTGCAGCCCCTGGCCGGGCTCACAGCAGGGCCGTTTGGAAAGTTGGGGCGCCACCCCCTGTCATGCACAGAGCAGGGCAGATTGGGAGGTTGTGATGCCACCCTCAGTCACGATCAGGTTAGGGCCAATTGGGGGTTGGGGCGCCCCCTGTCACACTCAGGGCAGGGCAGATGGGGAGGTTCTGACTCTATCCCATCACACACAGAGCAGGGCGATCAGGGTGTTTGGGCGGTGCCCCCTGTCACGCTGATCCCGGTGCTGGGAGGCATATTACCCTTTTACTATATAGGATAGAAGCCTGGTGCATGGGTGGGGCTGGCTAGTTTGCCCTGAAGGGTGTCCTGGATCAGGGTGGGTGTCCCCATTGGGGTGCCTGGCCAGCCTGGGTGAGGGGCTGATGGCTGTTTGCAGCTGGTCACACACCCTTCAGGGTGGGGGTCCCTACTGGGGTGCCTGGCCAGTCTGGCTGAGGGGCTGAGGGCTGTTTTCAGGCTGGGACTGAAGCTCCCAACCACTCCTTTTTTTCTTTCTTTTTTTTTATTCTCAGCCAGCTTTAGCTCTGAGGCCTCGGCTGCTGAAAACAGGTTTCTGGCCTTTGTTGACCAAGTCTGTATTTGATACAATGTTGCCGTCTAGCTGGCTGAAGCTCCGCTGAGTAAAGCAGGTGTCTGGGTTTTTTTTAGCTTCTTTATTCGCAACATAGTTGCTGAGAGTTCCAGCTGAGAGGCCGGCAAGTCAGGCGTTGGAGTTCTCCGTCACTGAAGCAAGCAAGCCTCCCTGTTCACATCAGCTGCCTGGCTGCTGGCCGCCATCTTGGCTGCCAGTTAATTTTCATATCTCGGCCCTACTCTGTGAGTGACAGGGGGATTATCCAATGGGAAGCGTAGTGGTCGTACGCCAATTACCATGTTTCTCTTTTATTAGTGTAGATGGGAGCTGGGGACATAACCACGAAACGATGTACGTTGAGACCGATGTAACCCAAGGACTATCTGTAGTTACTGATGGCTAGTATGCCTCTATACAAAACTGGATCTTCAAATACCAATTTGTTGGTATGGAAAAGAGTTAGTGACTTATACATTCGTGCTTATTGCACTTTTTACAGTTACAGTTTTTCCTTCAGATAAATCTTAGCAAGATAATCCATAGGAGTATAACTTCAAAAATTAGGAGAAAGGACCTTGAACAATGAAATAATTGTTAGTTTTAAAGTAAGCTATATGCAATTTTCAGAGTGTCAATTACTGTATATTGTGTTTTTTTAACCCTTATGTATTCCCTTGTTTTTTCCCTTGTGCCATATTCCCACCCCTTTTCTAACACACACTATTCCCAATTCTCTGGATTTTGAGTAAAATGTGTGTGTGTTATTTTATGTCTTCATTAACATCATTTCCTATCTGGCAGGCTAAAATGCTAACAGCAGCAGAAACAAACCAGGGACTTAATACTTGCAAGGAAAAAGAAAAATCTTTTCTAATGAAGGGGCTACTTTTCTTGCCTTTCCCACTGTTACATGATGCCTATGGAATTGTTCAAATAGAAATTCCTAAATCTCATTTCTACTGTAGCGTTTATGTGCTGACCCTTCATATCAAGGCTGCTCTGACAAAGTTTTACATTTGCTTTTGTAAATTGCTTCATTAGAATATTATATATCCTAGTAGAGAAATGCTCTCAATATATGTACCCACTTAACTTTTCAGGTCTAAGATTACATATTTGGCTGATACTTGTTAATTTAAAACACCACTCAACTTTTCACACCTGGGGAATTTGGAAAGAATGGTGCATGAATCATCCAGAATCAACACCACAATTTGATTTCTCTTTGAAAAAGATTAATGAAAAATGCAAACTAAAAGTCACTTGTGATAACTTTAGCTAAAGAGAGTGATTTTGATAGAAATAACTTTTTAAAAACCTTAATTTTTCTTAAAATTTTTTTTTAAAAAAGTCTGGGAATTAGCAATGCCAGTATTAACATTAAATAACAGCCATTTGTAAAATAACTTTGATATTTCTGAAAATCAATAGAACAGAAAAATCTAAGAAAATTCTCTCTTTAAATAAGTCAGAGTGTAGATAAACATAACTAAAAAAAAAAAAGAAAATCTGAGATTGCTAATTGAGGTAAGGATCAGACCTGGTAAGTATTAGGAGTGAGTTAATAATGCCCTAAGATGATATGTACTTAATGAGACTCTAACCCCAGCTGCACAAAAATATCATGTGCTGTCTTCTAGTTCTCTAAAATATTCAAAACACTTTCAAATATAAAATTTGTTTGTTTGTTTGTTAGTTTTTCAATGTTTTTATTTTCTTTTTATTAAATTTATTGGGTGACATTGGTTAATAAGATTAAATAGGTTTCAAGCATACATTTCTATACTTGATACTTGATCTGGATATCGCATTGTGTGCCTACCACTCAAAGTCAAATATAAAATTTAGTAGAGATTTTTTTTGTCTTCTAGTTAAGAACAGCATACAGATTGGACATCTGGAGGAAAGATTGCAAATTGTAGGCTCTGAAGGCAGGATACCAAAGATGAACTTCCTGGACATTTAGTTTTACCTAGAGCTGGTTCTGGTCACATGGGTCTTTTGTTGCAAGTTGTAATTATCTCCAATAGTAGTGAATTTATTAAATGGATACACTGTTGTTCAGAAAAATCTGACAACAGCTTCAGGTGGAGCACAGCACAGATGTTCATGTCATTGCATCACTGTTCTTATGATTCAACTATTCCATTACCAACTAACAAATTATTTCCCTGCATCCATGATGCTGATTACTTTGAGGAGCTAGATTGCTGTTGCATAATGGTGCATCAAAGAGCATATCTGAAATTTAATAAGTTTTGGATACTCTACTAGAATTTTACTGTACTTGAATTCAGAGGATATTAGGAAAATACATTAACCAAAAAGATAACAAAAGATGGGGGAGATGAAGAGAAAACTATTGAGAAATGGACTTTCTAATTTTATATATTAAGGTAAAAGAGCTAATGATAAACTACCATGTAAATGGTAAAAGAGAGGACTTTTGAAACAGAAGGGGCAATCTTTAAGGGGAAGTCAAATAATTTAATTAAATAGCTTAGCAAAATCTGGTAATATGGGGAAAGGAAAAGCATTCCAAAGACTTCTTCCCTAGCGGAGACAGGGGAAGGAAAAAAATTGAGGTGAAATTGTTCTAAGGATCATATTTTCATAGTTAATGGATGATGCAGTGGGGAATGAAAGTTCTTGGTTAAAGAAATAGTAGTTACCTTGTTATCAAACAGTAGTAGAGAAGTATATTCTTGGTTCTGAATTCAGGAGCAAGGGAATAATCTTTAATGGGTCTGAGAACTTCCAAATTATCATGAAGAAAAATGAAAATAATAGAAACTTTATCAAGTCAAAACTAAGAAAAAGAGAAATGCAAGAATTATAGAAACATAAAATAAATAATAAACTGAAATGGAGAAATATCCTGTATGTTTGCAAGGGGGGATTTTATATCACAAAACGTCATTTGTCATAAAAACAGCCACAAAAACAGATTTTTTTTTTGAAATGAGGAAAAAAGATCTGAAAATATAAATGAATGCCTAAGAGTAGCCAGAAAATATTTTCAAAAAATAAAAACAAGGGAAACTTGGTCTTTTAGATATCAAGCATTGATATACAATTATTTTAATTATTCTGATATTGACAGTACTATAAATAAAATTGATAATGGCAAATAATTAAGAATCCATAATAGATCAGAAATAAAGGATATATATCTCCATGTGCCTATTTCAGACTACCTTTTATAAGTAGGAAAAGGATGGATTATTTAATAAGTAAAGCAACTATAATTGATTACATATCTGAAGGGAAATGAAACTAAAATCCTACCTCATATCATGTACATAGAAATATATGACTAGATGAAAATTTACAAATTTAATTTGACACAAGTTACTATAAATGAAGTTAAAGGATAAGTAATAGAATTGAAAAAAAATGCATCATGAAGGGCGGATAGAGGACTATTATCTATAATACTAGAGACCCAGTGCACAAAAATTTGTGCACTGGGGGGGTGAGTGGTCTGTCAGCCCAGCCTGTGCCCTCTTGCAGTCTGGGACCCCTCAGGGGATGACTACCTGCTGGCTTAGGCCCGCTCCCCGGGGGCTTGGCCTGAGATGG
>NW_006383014.1:2015181-2020401 GCF_000327345.1 Myotis davidii | reverse complement strand
ATCCTGAGCTGTGGCAGGCGGGAAGCTTGGCTTCCTGCTTGCTCCAGTTCCGTGGCCACAACCGGCTGAAAGCAGGTATCTGGGGTTTATTTATCTTCTATAATTGAAACTTTGTTGCCTTCAGTGGAGCTCAGAGCTGGCCACACCATGCAGGAAGCTTGGCTTCCTCCATCACTGGAGCAACCAAGCCTCCTGCTCACTCCAGCTCCGTGGCTGCTGGTCACCATCTTGGTTGGGTTAATTTGCATTTAGTCGCTCTGATTGGCTGGTGGGCGTCACTTAAGGCGTAGTGAAGGTATGGTCAATTTGCATGTTTGTCTTTTATTAGATTAGATAGAGCTCTTCCAATTTGCCAAGCAGGAGGTGTTCAAGAAAAATATATTCAGTGGCACTGTTAAAGTTGGTAAGGCAGACCTGATGATAATACCAAGATAAATATAGGAACCACAATGGGATTTTACAGTGGGGAGATAGATTGGGCCCAGTATGGGAAGTGGGAATTTATAGCCAAGTAGCAGGGGTGGGGATCTGTGGATAGACAGTTACCAAGAGGAAGCTTCAAGGGTCAGGGGAATCTGGCCACATCGACCTAACAGGATCTTTGCCGCAGACAAGCAAGGGTGATCCAACATCACCAGGGGGATAGTAGAGGATGAGAAATCCAATCCAAAAAAGAAGGTAGAGGATTCTTGTTAAACTGACTTAGTTTAAGCATCCTGGTTCTTGCTAAAACTAGATTTTACAAGGCACAGATGGGCCTGGAGAAGTTTCAGGAGCCTTTCTAAAGTTTTGGTTAAACACAGAATCTTTGTGAGAAGTAATCCAATAGAAAAAGTACAACAAATATGAAGAGGCAATTCATAGAAGAGCAAAACTAATGACCAACATGCTTATAAAAAAGTACTTCGATTCAGTAGTAGTCTGGGAAATGGACATTAAGGTAACAGTAAGATATGACTTTGCATTGATCAAATTGTTGTTAGCAATAGGTGTGTAAGATGAAAACACCAATCAAAGACAAGAATATATGTAAAAGGTACTCAAATATTGAAAATCAAGTTTGTGACAACACTTATGGAGTATGTTTGGCTTCTTGCTTTCAGCATTATGTTTAGGCAATTTATTGATACTGTTACATGCAGTTCATTCATTCCCATTACCATATAACATGTTATTGTGTGAAATACCAGTATTTTCTTATCCATGCTACTGTTGATGAACATTTGGGTAATTTCCATAGTGTGTATACCAGTGTACACTTTCACTGTCAGGATATTGGCATTCTCATGGTCCACATCCATTCTAACAAAGACCCTTTTGAAACCAAGTTTCTGGTATTAAAACCCAATATTCTTTTCCTTTTATCTAAATGTTATTTAAAGGTAAGAACTTGGTAGCTATTTTCTCTTATAAATTCCATTATTTTTTCTAAGACTTTTATTCTTTGTTCATTAAGCGAGGTTCCTTTTTTATGCTGGAAAATATATCTGTGCTGAATAGAGTTTAGTAGGGTCAGCAATGTATCAGAGGCCTCGTGTAAGTATTCAGCTTCACTGAACCCAGCCTCTTCTATTTTTTCTGCATGGGTGAAAAGAATGGCAGTATAATTCTTCCAAGCATGTCCCAGAAGCTCCTGAAAGAGAGAAGTTAAATGGTTATTTTCCTTTGACTATATTTATCAGAAACGAACAAAGGAGTTGTTATGGTCCAACATATATAATCAACAAATATCCATGTATATAATTATGTTTCTAAATGTTGATATATGTAATGGGAAGTGAAGAAGGGGTCAGATAATGTAAGCAAATGGAGAGAGAGGTGTGGGCTTTGTAAAAAATAAAGGCTTTATTTTTCCCAGCTGGAGTGGTTCAGTGGTTGAGCTTCAACCCAAGAACCAAGAGGTCACTGGTTCGATTCCCAGACACGACACATGCCCAGGTTGTGGGCTCCATTCTAGTAGGCAGTGTGCAGGAAGCAGCCAATCTATTTCTCTCTCTTCAAGTTTCTCTCTCTCTCCCTTTCTCCCTCTCTCTCTAAAAATCAAGAAAATATTTTAAAAAATAAATTAAATGGCTTTAGTTCTCTATTTTATTTTACTGTTATAATTTATGTATACACATCCTCAAAACTGCATATTACTAATGCTGCAGCTGATACATAGCTGTCCCCTCTTACTTGTGGTTTCACTTTTTGCAGTTTTGGTTACCCCCAGTCAATCCTGGTCCAAAAAGATCTACACCATTCACTTCACTTCATGTCATCATGTAGGCATTGTATCATGTCACATCATCATCATCAGAAGAAGGGCGAGTACAGTACAATATGATAATTAAGAGAGAAAGAGATACCACATTCACATTAATTTTTATTACAGTATATTGTTATAATTGTTCTATTTTATTATTGTTCATTTTTACTGTACCTAATTTACAAATTAAACTTTGTCATAGGTATGTATAGGAAAAAATAGTATGTATAGGGTTTGGTATCCTCTGTGGTTTCAGGTAATCACTGGGGGTCTTGGAGCATATCCCCCAGGGGTAAGAGGGACTACTGTATTTACATTTACAACATTCAGCAATCATTTATATTTGCCTATCTACCTAAATCTATTAGAACCATTGAATTCCTTTCAGTCAATGTATCCTGGCCAAGGAAATTGCCGTATTTTTGTTGTTGTTATTGTTGTTGAATTATGTTATTATCATAGCTAAAAATGTTTTTAAGGATTTACAATTACATAATCTGGTTACATGTCATGGAAAAGCTAAGATCAAAATACATTTGGTAATTTGGAACAACTACAAAATGTTGCTGTGATTCTCATCCTCTTCACTTCACATGCCTAGAATCAAACACAATTTATCAGATGACTTCCTCTAATGTGGTTGAAAAACACTGAAGACTGGTGTTCCTTTGTTTAGTAATCTGTGGAAGTTGGTTATGTAATAAATTCTTGTTTGATTAGTGAAAATAAGCAGAAGGAACAGCATGTGGCAGATTGTTCATGCAATATGAAAGGCATCTAGAAATAACAATTTAACTTTTTTGAATATTTTCAGTTATACGAAATCATGACAATATGACAGTAAAATAACATTCCCTCCATTCCAAACACTCATTATCAAAATATTTCCAAAGCAGCTATAGTTTGTAATAGCCAGAAAAGTAGAAAATGCTTAGGAATAAAAACAGAAGATCTCTAATAATCAGAAGAGGGGAGATCACATAATACTTATGCCAGATATTATTATAAGCACATGAGCTCTTTTGAAAATGTTCTGCTCTGTGAGAAATACTATAATTATTTCCATTATGATATAGAGAAATTGATGCTTAGAGAATACAAACCCATGGAGAGGTATTAGTACAAACTCTGGTTTTTTAAAAAAAATCTTGAAAAAATCAAAAGACAATTTGGGAAACTTCAATGTATATAACAAATATAGGACTAGTATTTATAATATGAAAAAATGACTATAGTGAAAGAATAAAAGGAGGGAGGGAGGGAGGGAAGAAGGCAGGAAGGAAGGAAGGAAAAGAAGGAGGGCAAGAGGAAGGAAGAATCAGGACATATAAATTTAATGTGAAAATACAGGAATTTTGGGACAATATTTTAAAATTAGACACATCTTGAGTCCATGGTTACTCCTAATACAGGCTGACTTTTATCAGAGCTATTTATTTACACATCTTTATAACTTGACTATGAGCTCTTTGAAGACAAGGTCTATGTCTTTATATATAAATCAAAGCCTCTAACACATTGTGAAATCTTAATTAATATATTTTGAATTAATTTGGAATTTGGACCTGCACCATCATCTCAAATATAAGGTTTAGGGTTTTCTTTATTTATTTAGTCTAAATTTTTGAAGCTTAAACTTTGGTACACATAATTATACTTTCCAGTAAAACTTCTCTTTTGTTCTGTAGTTCATTATTGTGGATTTGCCTAGAGGTCCAAAATTTTTCCTCATATCTGTTCAGAATTTGTCTTCACCATAGAATAATTTCTAGTTTAAAAATGCCCTGCTTTCAAGAAAATCTGAATTGAAGTTTCAAGATTAGTACAAGAGAATAATTATTTTTAACAGAAAGATTCTAAAGTTTACACAAGGATTTTTAAAAGCGCTACTTTAATTGGCATATTCTTATGTGCCTTTAAAAAAAATAAATTAGCAAAACTTTGAGTAGCCCAACTTTTAAAGAACATAGTTCTTGTGTAAATTTAAGTATACATGTAATGCCAGTAGCACATTTTAACAATGACATAGCAAAATTAGCAGACCTCTTCAGAGTTTGTCATATATTCAGTACATTTCTCATGGGAGAGGAGTCAGAGAAAACAAAATAAAAGCTGGTGTTATGAGTTGAATTGTGTCTCATATATTGAAATTCTAACCTCCAGATCCTCAGAATGTGACTCTATTTGGAAGTGGGGTTCTTGCATTTGTAATTAGTTAACATAAGGCCATAGGATGGGCTTCTAATCCATTGTGATTTGGTGCCCTTCTAAACCAGAGAAATTTGGGCAAAGACATGAATATAGGGATTTCACCAGGTGAACATAAGGATGGCCATTCATAAGCCAAAGAGAGACTCCTTGGACAGATCTTTTACTCACAGTCCTTAGAAGGAACTAACCCTGCTAACATCTATTTCAGAATTCCAGCCTCCAGAACTGAGAGAAAAATTTCTGTAGCTTCAGCCACTCAGTCAATGGTACTTAGTTATGGCAGCCCTAGCAATTTAATACAAGTGGTTTAAAAAAATTAATGAGGGAAACAAAGATGGCGGCATAGGTAAGCACAGAAATTGCTGCCTCATACAACCACTTCAAAAACACAACTAAAAGACAAAATGGACATCATCCAGAACCACAGGAAGGCTGGCTGAGTGGAAATTCTACAACTAGAAGGAAAGAGAAAAGCACACTGAGACTCAGAGGAGGTGCAGAAGTAAAGTGCAGAGGTACAGAGGCGCACGCCAAAAGGGCTGGCAACTGAGGACGCCGTTGTCTTTTTCAATCGGGAGGGAAACACAAGCTCCCGAGGGCTCTGAAGTCCAGTTCCGGGAGAGTCTCTGGGGACCCGAACTCATACAAGGAGAAATCGGACTGTCTGTCATGGGGTGGAACTCTAGGGCAGCTTTCTCTCAGAGCTGCTTGCAGCAATTACTGGGACACTGAGACCCGGGGCCTCTTAGGGCATGGCTGCG
>NW_006383014.1:2003794-2014050 GCF_000327345.1 Myotis davidii | reverse complement strand
AACAAATATACATCTATCAACAAATAAATCTAAAAATCAAGTGAATAAAAAATCTGATGAACAGAGTAAACTGGTGAATATAATAGAATCAGGGGCATAGAAAGGGAATGAACTACTATTCTCGGGGGGGGGCAAGGGGTGTGGGGGTGCGGGAAGAGACTGGACAAAAATTGTACACCTATGGATGAGGACAGTGGGGGGGGGTAAAGTCAGAGGGTGGGGTGGGAACTGGGTGGAGGGGAGCTATGGGGGGGAAAAAAGAACAACTGTAATAATCCGAACAATAAAGATTTAATTTAAAAAAAAAAGCTTGTCAACTCAACCTTTTGACAGTTGCCAATGGATGCAGTTAACATAACTCTTCTTCAAATCTGCAATATATTTGACAGGTTTTTTGGTAGGAGCAAGTTTTTTATACCCTTAAGGGTTATGCAATTTTACTTTCCCAGGACTGATTGCAGACTCTTGACACAGTATTCATAGATGTATTCTGTTTTCTCTGACATGTTTATATATTTATTACTATTTATTAATTATTAAGACATTAGATTTCATTGGGGAAAATATAATCTTAGGTAATAATAAAATCTAACTTAGTAGTCTTTATTTTTTTGTATTTCTCAGCTTCTGATAATTATGTTTTGAAATCTAGTTTTGAAATCTAGTTTTTCTAGCTTATTTTTAAATTTTTTGATTTTCTTTAAGTAATTCTTAGTTTTTGTTTTATACATTTGAGCCTCTGTTGCTAGTTGAATGAATATTATGATTATTTTGGTCATGGTTAATTATTTTTCTCATTTTATATATAACTATCCATCTTGTTCTCTCTTTCCTTATTCTGTCATGTATTAATATTGTTATATAAATTTTCTTTTGGACCTTTGGGGATTTTTTTGGTGTATGTTATTTAACTTTACTAGTGTAAAATAAAATATAGATATAGAAAACCATAAAAAATTAATGAAATGCTAAGTATATCAGGCCTAGGTTCTAAGAATAAAAAGATTCCTGGGTCATTTACAAGAGAGTCATTTTCTTTCTTTCTTTCTTTCTTTCTTTTTTTTTTTTTTTTTTTTTTTTCTTGTTAATCCTCACCTGAGGATATTTTTCAATTGACTTTTAGAGAGAGTTGGAAGGGACGGGGAGAGACAAGGAGAGAGAAACATCGATGTGAACTGGCATGCTCCCTGATCAGGGTGGGGAATTGAACCTGCAACCAAGGTACATGTCCTTGATGGGAGACTGGAATCAAACCCAGACCCTTCAGGCCACAGGCTGACGTTCTATCCACTGAGACAAACTGGCTAGGGTTAGAACCACTTTCCATGCTTGCTAAAAATGCATCAGAATCTTTAGGGATGAAACCTGGAAATTTGAACTTTTAAAAGCACTCTAGGAGATCTATTCATTCAGCAAAACTTTATTGAGGTCTCCTTTGTTCCAGAAGACACTGTAGAACAAGACTACATTTCCTGCTTCTAAGTAGCATAGATTCTTGTGTATTAACTAAACTTAGAACTGAAGAAGTGGGACAGATAGAAAAAATAATACTTACAATCTAGTATAATTGCAATTGTTGTGATAGAAAATATATTGGTGTTAGAAGGGCAGACATTTAGCCCAGTTTGGGGGTGGATGGAAAGTGGGGGTAAAGGAAGGTGTCAGAAAAGTTTCTAGCATGTGATGATGCCTTGAGCACAGGAATTAATGAGGGAGTTACCAGGTAGTGAAGACATACCAAGTAAAGAGAGGGATTGAGCAGTGTTAGGGATTTCAGGATTGGGATTTTTTCTATACAACAATTGATCCTTCACCACTCTTGTCTCTGGAAGTTCCTCAAATTTAGAGGTAGATCTGATATTCATCCAATATGTTATAAATGTGTTTACATGAATAGTCATAATATTGAAATGTGAAATACAAGTTAGTAAATAGCTCCTGCCCTTAACCCCTTGATCCTCCCCCAGACCCCACCCTCTCCGTATTAGTTGATGCATGGGTCATAGTTGTCATTAAGTATTTTAAAAACATCACTATATTAACATTTGTGGGGCCTGGCTGGTGCGGTTTACTTGTTTGGGCATCGTCCAGTGCACCAAAAGGTTGCTGGTTTGATTCCAGGTCAGAGCATATGCCCTGGTTGAGGCCTCGATCCCCAGTACGGGGCTGGCAGGAGGCAGCCGACAGTAATACATTTCCTTTTTGTCACCAACACATACTTTAAAGCATATGATTCAGGGAAAATGAGTTAAAGCACCTAAAGAAAATAGATTTGTGAGTTCAATATCACTTATGAGTCCATGTATTTAGCTATTGGGAAGTTTTCACATGTAGCTAATTATTTATGAAAAGATATTCATATCCTAAACTGTGAGAAAAATTGTATTTGTGAATAACTGCCAAAAATAGAAGAGAATGGTTGATTTAGCTTATAATCTTTAGATTGATTTTTGGCCAGAAAATAGTTGAATAGTTGAAAGTAGTGTCGTTTGGTGTATAGTCAACATGTTAGTGGCCAAAAGTGTTCTCTATGGACCCAGAGAAAGAATAATCACAGTTGATTGATACCTTACTTGAAAATCCAAGAGCAAGATAAGTTAATGTAAGTTATCTGGTGTTAAGAATTTAAATAGAGTACTAAGCTAGATGGAAAATTTACAATCAATTGTGAATTTGTTTGGTTTCAGAGTGCTTGATGGGTAGGAGAGTCCATCTAGTCCTTATGGGACAACTAGTTAGGATATAGACTTTGTTTTCCAGGAATTATATTCATTTCCCAGGACCTCACCAGCCCTGCCCCATTTGTTTGTGGTTGATGAAATCATAGCATCTGGACTTTTTAGGGGGAAACTTTTTAAAAAGCCAACTATTACATCAACTGAGAAAAAAATTATCATGAAAAAGAAGACAATAAGGACAATTTTTTTTATATTTTATGCTGTTCCCTTACTCTCACCCCACTTAAATCACTACACTTTCCTTCTCAAAGAGCCAAAGTTGAATGATAAGACCTCGTTAGATCAAATTCAGAGAATTTTCAACTTTAGAAATATCTGTCCAAATTGCCTTATTCACAGATGATGATATTGAGGTTGCGTTGTTAATGGCTTGGCCAAAGCAACGTAGTTGATTGTTGGCAGGTCTGGGCTGTAACAGAGGTCCCTGGACTGCCAGGCCTACGTCCTTCCCATGACATTGGGGCTTCTCAGGTTTTCCTTAATAAGCCAGTCAATTTTTCTTCCCATGTTTTCTTTTTTCTAAATTAATAAGGAAGTTCTTATAGTTATAAATCAGGGCCATGTAAATTTGATTTCACTCTTACTTTCTTTTATAGCCTAGCAAGATAATCCCAGAGAAGGCTACAAAAAATGTTCTAATTTTAGAACAAGACAAATTCCAACAATACAATCATAATGACCACAGCTAATATTTATTGTATACTTTCTATTTGCTATTGTGAGTATTACATTATCCCACAAGTACTGCAGTAGACACTATTTTCCAATCTATCAATAAAGAGTTGGAAGTTTAGAGAAATTACTTGCCCAAGGTCACAAAGCAAGTAAACAACAAGTAGGAACTTGTGCGCAGGTATAACTTACTTCAGAATCCATGTTCTTTACCTCTAAAATGTGTTGCTCATATCTACTAATTGGTTTGAATGGTACCCATCACAATCTGAGTAGTGATGATAATAATAAAAACAATAACAGTAATACTAATTTTCAGTGAACCTACTGTATAATTCAGGCACAATGCTGAGCATATTACATTTATCAAATATGAGCCTCGGAACTCTTTAACATAGGTAAAATTATCTCCATTTTATAAATGAGAAACTGAAGCCAAGAAAGTCTTAGTACCATTTATAGCCATATACCCAGAATTATAATAAGGCTTATTTTCCAGCTAAATTCCATCAAAAACCTATGCTGATGATCTTTGCTTAGTATTTTCATGTCCTGCATTGGCCTTTCTCATCCTTTTGTATACATATCCACCTATAACATTAACAGTCATGTTCATTCTAAATAAAAATAAATGTTTAAAGCCTGATTATGTACAAAAATAATACATGATACTATGACAGTAGAAAGAATATGGTTGTAGTCAATTCATGGATTCAGTTTCTTACTGTTTGCTGCACGCTAGCACTTTCCTTAAGGTGACTTTACTACATCTGCTCTGATCCATTGTGTGTGTGTGTGTGTGTGTATGTGTGTGTGTGTGTGTTTAACATTCAAATAATATTCAAATAATATTTAAAAGAATCATTTTCTTTATTTCCCAAGTTTTGGTAGATGACTCACTGGCATTGCTACCTTTTTACGGTAAATTAAGAAAGGCCTACCATAAATAAAGAAAAAAGGATTATGAAGGGAAATGTTTCAGTTGTCACAGCTGGAAGCCTATAATGCATCTGTAAAATATTGGAGCACAAATCGAGAGAGACATGTAAAGAGACAACAGGGAGTTACAGGGAAGAAGAGGGCACTCCTCTGGCATTGGCCTTAAGACACCTTCCAGGACAGGCAGCAGTACAGGCTGATGGCAGATATTCTGTTCCCCATTTTTCATCAGCCTGAACAATAAAACAATCCAGGGCGTGTCTACAACAAGAGAACCTTAACAACGCCTTGTGCCTTCCTAACAGCTGCTGGTCCTGTTGAATATTCAGACATTCTGCAGCTGCTCCCAGTCTGTGAGCACATCCAGATGGCTGCCACCAGTATCTGAGTCACCTTCAGGAAGAAGGTCATAAACAATCAGCCTGTGCTTGGGCGACCTTCAATGGAAGATCCTGGTGGAAGCCCAAAATAGGGCTGCAATGCCTCCCAGGGGTCGTGGGCCCCTCAGGATTACCAACAGGAGAAAGCAAAGCGGGGAAACCCCTGGGATTGGATACTAAGTCTAGACTGCAGAGTTCTCATGGGAGAGAATGTATATATTCTTGAAAAAATTATTATAGATCTGAGTTTGGCCCTAGCCCATCTTTAACTTCTGATTGGACACTAACTTAAGGAAGACAACCATAAGAGAAGGCCATATGCCAGATACCACTTAAAAAGATCAGAGATAAGTATGAATCAAATTTACTTTTATAAAAAAAAAATTAGGGGATTGTAATATTCTTCTATATCTCAAAACTGGAAAATAAATCTATTTTCAAAATGTATGTCTTTTAAATACCCTTTGTGGCTCAGCATAAGACTAGCATAGAGAATAATTTGAAGACATATGGAGAGAGTCAGGTTAGTTTTGAGAAATATTTGTTTATGCATTTACTGAATTTATTGAATTATACCCATCTATAGCTCAATCTAAATGCTTATTTAATAGCAGCTTTAAATGAACTTTAAAAACTGTTTCATGCCCAGCTGGTACGGCTCAGTGACTGAGTGTTGACCTATGAACCAGGAGGTCACGGTTTGATTAGGGTCAGGGCACATGCCCTAGTTGTGGGCTTGATCCCCAGCAGGGAACATGCAGGAGACAGCAGATCAATAATTCTCTCTCATCATTGGTGTTTCTGCCTCTCCTTCTTTCTTTCTCTAACATCAATAAAAACATATTTTATTTTTTTATTTATTTTAAAATATATTTTATTGATTTTTTTTTTACAGAGAGGAAGGGAGAGGGATAGAGAGTTGGAAACATCAATGGGAGAGAAACATCGATCAGCTGCCTCTTGCACACTCCCTACTGGGATGTGCCCACAACCAAGGTACATGCCCTTGACTGGAATTGAACCTGGGACCCTTCAGTCCACAGGCCGATGCTCTACCCACTGAGCCAAACCAGCTAGGGCAATAAAAACATATTTTTAAGAAAACTCTGAAAATTACACTGATGGAAAACCACAGGTTCCCCATCACCACCCTTAAATTCTCATCAGAAATGGATGCTTTAAATGCAGGTTTTAATAGTTTGGGAGAGGTAGATTGGCTTTCTTAGATTCCAAGTTGTTTCTTAATTGCAATCATCTCTTTTTATTTGCTTTTGTACAGCATGATCTTGATTTTTCAGGAGTTGGATGATGAGGATTATTTTTTATTCTCTTGTCACCCTAATTTTTTCCGCTAGTTTCTTGTGATTACACATATGGACTTTTTTTAGAAACATGCACAGTTACTAAAAAGTAAAATGTGTGTCTGTGATTTAAAACAATCTTATGCCTTTACTAGTTACTGGGGACAAGTCTTCCTCTAAAGCAAAGTGTACTCTCTTCCTAAGTGTAAGAGAGCCTGTATCAGCATGATCAGAGATGGACCAAAAGAAGAGCAGCATTCATACAAATTTTTCTTGAATAAAAAATGTCTGCTCCCTATTCTCTGTGTACTTTACCTGTTGAGCTTCCAGTAGAGATGAGCTCTCTGAGCTCAGTGATTTCACAAAGCTACTGAGTAATTCTAGTCAAGTCCAGCAGTTAAATTTCGGTAGTCCCAGATCAGAGAATCAATAAATTGAATAGAATGGAGCAGTTCAGTGAGCAGTTTCCAGTAATTGTTGATTGTACCTGGACCTTGCACATATCTATAATAGTACAATCGTAATATGCTAATTAGACCAGGTAACCTTTCAGATGACATTCTGGACAAAGACGTGGCTGAGAGGGCGGAAGCAGAGGCAGCTGCCATGGCTGCAAGGGCCATGCCCCTTGCACGAATTTTGTGCATTGGGCAACAGCAATCAAGGTTCAACTACAACAAAACTGTGCACCCAGCCCACAAAGGGGTGCACCAGAGTGTCCATGGTGATTGGAGAGACCAAGCCAATGGGCCCTATAGGACATCTACTACACAAGGCCATTCTATCAACTCAATCAGCTCACAGAGAACAGAGAGCTGTGGCCATACCCAGGTCCTCTCCCCTCCCCCAAGATCCTTTCCTAGCCTGGCTGAATAAGCCTCCACCTTAGTGACTTATAAACTAGAGGTCCGGTGCACAAAATTCGTGTGTGTGTGGGGGGGTTCCCCTCAGCCTAGCCTGCACCCTCTCCAATCCGGGACTCCTCAGGGGATGTCCCACTGCCAGTTTAGGCCCGATCCCCTGGGATCGGGCCTAAATTGGCAGTTGGACATCTGTCTCACAATCCTGGACTGCTGACTCCTAACCGCTTACCTGCCTTCTGGCCTGATCGCTCCTTACTGCCCCCCTTCCAGCCTGGTAGCCCTCAACTGCCCTCCCCTCTCCCCCTCTAGCCTGGTTGTCCCTAACTACCCCCTGCTGCCTGCCTGGTCATCCTGTCTCCCAGCTGGCCTGGTTACCCCCAGCTGCCCCCCCTGCCAGGCTGATCTCCCCTAATTGCTGCCTCCCCACCAGCCTGTTTGCCCATCACTGCCCCCCCTGACAGCTGGGTCGCTCCTAACTGCTCCCCCTGCTGGGTCACGGCAGTGACAGGGAGCTCTGGGCCCCGGGTTTGAAGGCCAGCCACACCCCCGATTGTGGGAGACCTAGAGTTCCGCTGCACCCTGGCCAGGGCCCAGAGCCTTCTTCCACCACTGCACCCCAGCTGGGGCCCAGGGCCCAGTCATTTTGTCATCCCTCACTGACCCGCCCTGCACCGGCCTGGTCGCCCCATGCAGCCTCTTGTTTGGTCGCCCATTCAGTCATTTAGGTCATGATGGCCCCTGGCTTTTTAAATATTAGGATGAACAAACAAGGACCACAAGGCAAGCATGGCACATGCCATTCATGTTCCCCCCTGAGGTCCCCTTGGTCTTCTCAAGGCTGGAATGGGGCGGTTTCTGACTGACCCTACTGATTATGAGGCAACCAAAGTATCTCAAATTCCTGATTTCTGTCCCATAACTAGAGTATAGATCTCTCCTGAATGTTTACCACAATGTAAGTCTCAGTGGAGTCTCATTTTCCCCTAGTCATACATTACACTACTTTGGCACTTAATGCATTGCCTTATACTTGTTTATCTATTTGTTTCTTCCAGACTCTAAGCTTTTTGTGATGAAAAGTCTCATATATTACTCACCAATCATTATGATCTGTGCCGTTATTAATAGTGTTCAATGAATGAGTGAATGAATACCAATTTGTTGGTGAACTCTAACTGCTAGTCTCCCTGATGTTATATGGATGCAACTCAGTATTTTAGTTCAGTAGTTCTGAAACTTAACCATTTTTAAGAAATATATGGAGGCAGCATAGGTAAATGCTTGTACTTGCTGCCTCCCACAACCGCATCAAAATTACAGCTAAAATACAGAACAACTATCATCCAGAACCATGGGAAAGCTGGCTGAGTGGAAGTACTACAAGTAGAGAAGTAAAGAAGAAAGCACATTGAGACTGGTAGGAGGTGTGGAAGCGTGGAAAGGGCTGGTTTGGCACCTGGGTGTGCTGCTTTTTTAATCAAGAGGGAAATTGCCTCTTTGGAGGCCACCTGGAGGAGCAAGAAGTTCCAGCCCCAGACCAGACACCCAGCCTAGGGTCCCATAGCTGGGGAAAAAAATCCCTACAGGCCATAGAACTACAGACTGTAAAAACCAGTGGAGTGGGGCTGAGTGACACACAGGCTGCTGGAGACCCAGCTGCTTCTCTTAAAAGGCCGGCACCGCCCTACCCAGTGTGGCTCAGTGGATAGAGCATCGGCCTGCAGACTGAAGGGTCCCGGGTTTGATTCTGGCCAAGGGCACATGCCCGGGTTGCAGGCTCCGTTTCCAGTGGAGGGCGTGCAGGAAGCAGCCAATCAATGATTCGCTCTCATCATTGATGTTTCTATCTCTCTCTACCTCTTCCTTCCTCTCTAAAATCAATAAAGAAAAAAAAAGGGGGCTGGCACCACAAACTGAATTTACAAGCACCCACTTCCTCTGAACTCCAATGCCGGGTGAGGCTCTGGGGGACCCAGACACATACAGGGAGAAACTGGAATGTCTGGCATTGGGGCAGGAATGTGGGGGCAGCTTTCTTCCAGATGAAGGTGCTCAGAGCGGTCATTGCTCTTGTGCTGGGACCTCGTTGTGCAGGGCTGACTGGTAGCCATTTTTGTTTGCTCTGCCCTAGTGATTCCTTGAGACCCTGCCCTACCCAATTTACAACCCCACCAAAGCTGTGTGTAGCAGCTTTTGCATATGAATGGTCTGTCCTTTCTTGGGCTAAAAACCTGTCAAACAAGCTGCAGCTGTGTCAGGGAGCTCAAAACCTTTCAATAAAAGTCCCCAAAACCTGCACCAGCACCAGCCTGCCTTGCTTCACAGTTGGGCCTCCTCAGGGCACTTCCAAACCCAATACAAAGAAGTTGAATCTGCAGATTTCTCTGTTGCTCCTGCTGGGTGGCCCCAGGCAGTGGCTGACTTTGCACCTCCCTGGAGACCCAAGAGCCAGTTTACCAGTGGTCAGTTTGAGACCATACCAGATTACAATTCTTCACATCCATAAGCGACACACTCAAAGGGCGGATTCAGTGAGCACCAAAGCCCCACTGAAGCAAGTCTTGCTCCATAGGGGTGTCTCCTGCATAGCAGCTCTCCCATAGTCGCAGCCAATTGGCCTGGAGGTCAATTCCTTCCAGTAACACCAACAGCAATCAAGGTTCAACTACAACAAAACTGTGCACACAGCTCACAAAGGGGTGCACCAAGAGTGTCCATCTCGGGTGATTGGAGAGACCTAGCCAATGGGCCCTATAGGACACCTACTACACAAGTCCACTCTATCAACTCAAGGAGACTTAGCATCTACCTGATACATAGAAACAAACATAGGGAAACAGCCAAAATGTGGAGACAAAAAAACATGTCACAAATGAAAGAGATGGAAGAAAGCAAACTACTGGATATAGAGTTCAAAACCACAATAATAAGGTTAACCAAGAATCTTCTAGAAACCTCTGAGAAATTTAGTGAGACTTTCAAGGATCTTAGTGAGAATGCCAAAAAAAAAAAGGGAAAGGACCAGTCAGAAATTAAGGATACACTGACCGAAATAGAGAATAATATACATGGATTCAACAGTAGACTAGAAGATCCTGAGAATCAAATCAATGATTTGAGGAAGGAAAAAACACCCAACCAGAAGAGAAAAAAGAAAAAAGAATCTAAAAATATGAAGATAGTGTAAGGAGCCTCTGCGACAACTTCAAGCGAATGAACATCTGAATTATGGGGGTGCCAGAAGAAGAGAGAGAGCAAGATATTGAAAGCCTATTTGAAGAAATAATGACAGAAAACTTCCCCTACCTGGTGAAAGAAATAGACTTACAAGTCCAGGAAGCACAGAGAACCCCAAACAAAAGG
>NW_006383014.1:2003049-2003777 GCF_000327345.1 Myotis davidii | reverse complement strand
CTGCTGACCAGCTGACCGGCCAACTGGCCAGTAGCTATGACATGCACTGACCACCAGGGGGCAGACGCTTAATGCAGAAGTGGAAACCACAAGCATGGAAATGGAACAGACTGATGATTCTCAGAAGGAAGGGAGTGTGTGGGGGGGTGCGGGAAGAGATTAGACAAGATCTTATATGCATGTATACATTGCCTGTGGACAGACAATAGGGTGGTGAGGACCTGGGGTGGGGTGGGAACTGGGTGGAGGGGAGCTATGGGAGGAAAAAGAGGGACATCTGTAATAATCTCAACAATAAAGATTAATTTAAAAAGAAATATATGGAAAGTTTATGCAAGTACAGTTATATAAGCTCCACTTTTGAGATTTTGTTTCAAAGGGGCTTGGATGAATCTGCACTTTCAACAAGGAGCCCCGTTGATTCTGATGGAGAGAGTCTGGGGGCCACATTAACAAGCTTATTCAGGTGTATAGTTCTTAGGGGTTAGAGGCTTAGTTAGCCTCTAAATTTTAATATCTCTCCTTTTTTTTCAATGCCCTATAACTGACTAAATTCCAGCACTTGTTTTAAATTTGCTTTACACTACTCTTTTAATGAGTTTTTTTTCTCAAATTATAAGAGGAAGTTTATTTAGAAAGTCATAGATGTAGAAAAGGTGAGCCAGCTGAGCTGTGTGGGTTCAGAGCATGAGTTAGAGCCAAAAGAAGGGCCCTTGGAGCTTACAGAA
>NW_006383014.1:1989272-2002979 GCF_000327345.1 Myotis davidii | reverse complement strand
AGAGAGGGAGAAAGGCATGGGGCATGCTCGAGAGAGAGAGAGAGAGAGAGAGAGAGTGAGAGAGAGAGAGAGCTGCTTCATAATTGCCTCCATGTATTACCTGGATCATCTGGACTGAGGGAGATGCCTCCTCACCGCAGAGAGGCACGTCTGCTCTCTGGACCAGCAGTGCAAGATGGAGACCCTCTTGCCCAAAGTGATGTTCCAGGGCCTCTTTCACCTCTTGTTTTACACGTGCCTTGCTGAGCTTGCTGTGCGGATAACCTGGAGTGTCCAGCACCCGGACCTGCAGGGTTACTTCTTGCCCCCCTCTACGCATGAAGCCATGGAGGTGACAACTGCGGCCCAGACTACACTCTCTGGTCACAGAACATGGAGCAAAGCTGCTGTGGAAGTCAGTGCTTCCTAGAAGAATGTTGCCAGCAGAACTTTTTCCACTCTGAGTCATGCCGAAGAGGGCCAAGTTGATGATCATCTTGTTGGAGTCCGTCATGGCTATGAGTAACCAAAAGCTTAGCATAAGCAGGTAGGCCTCCATGTTCACCCATGTAAAGCTTCTTACCCGGCCCGAATAATTAGGACATTGTTAACATTAACAATTTTTCTATAGCCTAAAGTAATGCAATGTCTAGAGCACTCCAAGCATTGCCTTTAATTTGCTTTACTCTCATTCATAGTGACTAAAGGGTGCAGGAGTGATTCATCAAAGTGGACACACCCCAGTGAGGAGGGAAGATTGAAATAATATTAGTAGTTTCCAATGGAAGAGGAGAGAGAAGTCAAATATAGATAAGGAAGGGAAGAGGAAGCAAGAATTATAGGACAATGAGAAAAACAAACTAACCACCAAATGACATAATAATGTAAACCATATTAACTCATCAATGTGGTAAGTGAGTTGGTTTAGGAATGGGTACTGAAGTTCCGAAGTTCAAAGCTAGCAGCAGTATTTGAAAATTATTCACTCTTGGGGGAGAAGTAGAAACACAACAATGGAAGAAACCCCCCTTCTTGCATTTTAAACAATGCCCCCCACCTTCCCACCTCCCCACCTTCCCACTGCTTGAATACACAAGTGGCATCTGCAAGAAATCATCTTTCCTAACTTCCTGACTGCTTCTCTCCTATGAAACATGAATAATGTTAAAGAAAACCTGTTTCTGTTTACTTTTGTTGCAACCAGGTGACATCCTGATGAAAATGAGAATGACTGATAATTTCTGTTAGAATATCCTATATAATAAAAGCCTAATATGCTGTGTCTGATCGTCCAGTGACTGGTCGACTGTTCAACCAATCAAAGCATAATATGCTAATGATATGCTAAGGCCGCTGACCCACTTGCTATGACGTGCACTGACCACCTTGGGGCAGATGCTCCAACCAGTAGGTTAGCTTGCTGCTGGGGTCTAGCCAATCGGCACTGAGCGAGATGGGTTGGACATGCCCTGGAGCCCTCCCATGGTCCCTCCCCGGCTGGCCAACCTCTTGCGCCCCTCCCCTGCCCAATCGTGCACTGATGGGTTCCTCAGCCTGGCCTGCACCCTCTTGAAATCTGGGACCCCTTGCGGGATGTCGGAGAGCTGGTTTCAACAGATCCCACAGGGCACCAGACACATGGCTCACCCAGAGGGGCCCCACCTGTGCAGGAATTCGTGCACTGGGCCTCTAGTAATTAATAAATCATTTCCATGGCTCACCATGGTAAAGCATTGACTTCTCAATAAAAAAAGTAAAGTCCAGCCCTGCCAGTGTTGCTCAGTGGTTGAGCGCTCACCTATGAACCAGGAGGTCACAGTTCAATTCCAGGTCAGGGCACATGCCTGGGCTGGGGGCTTGATCCCCAACAGAAGGCATGCAGAAGGCTGCTGATCAATGATTCTCTCGTATCATTGATGTTTCTATCTCTCGCCCCCTCTCCCTTTCTCTCTGAAATAAATAAAAATATATTACAAATTAAGAAGAAAGTAAAGTCCAACAGTTTGTGCAGTTCAGTTAGGAGGAAGAACCTTGGGAGACTCTATTCCATTTACAACTCCCCTAAATTGTAGTTTATCTTTTATGCAGAACAGAAGCCCCTAATAACATTACAGAGCCATCTTTCATTTTCATTAGATCAATGAGGCAGTGCTATTGGCCAAGTACCAAAAGTGCTCAACTACCGATTCAGAAATAGACATTTTAAACTGCATATTTATTACTTTTGTTTATAACTTTTATTTTTATTATACAGTTTCTGTATTATATATAGAGAAAGTACCTCTGGCCTTTCTTGTCCTCTAATGCCCCTCGCCCCAGTCTACCCAGACCTTAACATTAACACCTTGAAGGAACCTCACACCTCCATACCAAAACACTAATTTTTGGGGTCCCTCAAAGTGACCCCAGCTCACCCAGATCATTCAGCTGTGTTGGCTGGAATTTAATCAGTTAGATTATTTTTTTACTCCTGAATCAGATGTGTGATTCAAAAAATAATATCTATGAAATCCCATTCCATTTGCTGAATATCACGTACCTTTTCCAATGTTAAAAATTCTTTTTCTACAAAGACTTCCTTTGAGCTGGTACAGGTGTTCTTTGGTATGAACTTTAGACTTTTAACATTATTATTGTACCACTCCGGGACTGGTAGTGTATGTAATTTATTTAGTAGTTAATCTGTTACTAGGATCCTCTCTATAAATGATTAATTGTCTTTATCAGCACTGAGTTTTTCTGTCACCTGACAGACCTGTAATTTCAATAGGTACTTTCTGAAACTTCTATAGCTAGAATTAAATTCTTTGTTTTAGGACATTGTTAATATTAACAATTTTTCTATAGCCTAAAGTAATGCAATGTCTAGTTTCTGTTTAACACAAACTAGACATTAAAAACAGAATGTAGACAGAAACTAGACATTCAAAAGGCACAGCTATATTTTTCCATTGTAAGTAATGAATACCATTACTTTATGAAAATTGCAATAAACTGATATGTAATATATGTGAAATAAATAAGCACCGACTTCATAACAGTATTAAGTTCATACATTCAAAAATTCTTTAAGGAAACTCTTGGCTAGTTCCATATAATTGAAATTTATTCTTCTATTTTAATTAATACAGCCACTAGCATGATTATATTAACACGTGCTGTTTTCATGTCAATTAATGACAGTCAATGAATATAATTTACTATAACTTGAAGACAAATAAATTTTTATTAAAATGGGGGTTTTATTTCATTACTGAACGATTACATTTGATTTTTCCACTTCTTAGTATATAACCCATACTTTTCCAAGATACTTTCTTGTGTGTAAGAGGTAAAACCTTTTTTTATTTTTTTTAAATATATTTTATTGATTTTTTACAGAGAGGAAGGGAGGGGAATAGAGAGTTAGAAACATCAATGAGAGAGAAACATCAATCAGCTGCCTCCTGAACACTCCCTACTGGGTATGTGCACACAACCAAGGTACATGCCCTTGACTAGAATCGAACCTGGGATGCTTGAGTCCGCAGGCCGATGCTCTATCCACTGAGCCAAACCGGTTAGGGCAAGAGGTAAAACCTTTATGTGGTTATATTCTGGTTCAGCTTCTCCTGTACTCCTCAAACACTCTGTGAAATATGTATTTCTGCATGGAGGAATCACGCAGGCATCTGGAACGCCTTATGATTTCATGGGCAGAAAGTTAAAGTCTTCTTCCTGTGTGAATATGACAAGGAAAACGTGAACTGGATTCATTCATCTGACAAGCACATTTGGCTTTTCTTGAATGAAGTAGGAAGAACCTCCCCCAGGTGGCAGTAGCAGCCTGTTTCCTAAGAAGTAATTTTGAACTAGAATTTATTTTCATTTTTCCCCCTGAAACCAAAAACTGACATTCTTCAACGAGGTGATCTACATCAACACATAGGACTTGTGTGGACGGTCTTTTAAATAAAGGCAAGACTGAACCTTCTTTCCCATGTTCATTACAAAAAGTGGCACACATACAAGGTTCTTAGTTTTTAAACTTTCTTCCACTTTAAAAACATAGTTTAAATCATTTATTGAATGCAACATTTGACTGTTTAAAAAAAGTTTCAGAGTTTCTATATGTGGTTAAAAATACAAATAATTTTCAAGACATTTAATGGAGATTTCATACCTGAGTCCACTTAGAGGTCATATAGGAGAGTAATCTATACTAATAAAAGTAATATGCTAATTAGACCAGACATCTTCTGGACATCCTTCTGGATGTCCTTCCAGACAAAGCCAGGGTGGCGGGGCCAAGGCAGAGTTGGATAGGGGTGACCAGGCCAGCAGGGGAGGGCAGTTAGAGGTGACCAAGCAGGCAGGGGAAAGCAGTTGGGGTGACTAGGCCAGCAGGGTAGGGCAGTTATGGGGGACCAGGCAGGCAGGCAGGTGAGTGGTTAGGAGCCAGCAATTCTGGATTGCAAAAGGGATGTAGCCAGTGAACCATCCCCTGAAGGGTTCCAGAATGGAGAGGGTGCAGACCTGGCTGAGGAAACCCCCCCCCCACCCCCCATGCATGAATTTTGTGCCCTGGGCCTCTAGTCTATACTAATAAAAGGGTAATATGCTAATTAGACTGGGTCGATCAGACAGGACATCTTCCAGTTGTCCAGTTCTCGTTCCAGAAAAGCCATGGTGGTGGGGGCCCGAGGCAGAGGTGGTTAGGGGCAATCAGATAAGCAGGTAGAGTGGTTAGGGGTGATCAGGCAGGCAGGCAGGTGAGTGGTTGGAAACCAGTGGTCCCAGATTGTGAGTCAGATATCCCCCCACCCCCTGAGGGGCCCCAGATTGGAGAGGCTGCAGGCTGGGCTGAGGGACCCTCCCGCCCCCCACCCCCACCCTGCACAAATTTCGTGCTCCCAGCCTCCAGTGTGTTAATATTAGATGATATTAAATGATTGGTGTTAATTATTTTTGAATTAGGGTGAAAAAACAACTTGAAAAATCACCTCATTCTTTTCAGCCTTTTGGTTAAATATAATGTAGCAGGGATAAAACTGTATAACTTTAACAGCTGGCTCCAGGATTCTCTGAGAAAGGGAACCACCTCTGTTTGAGGATAGTTTGATTAACTATTATGGGGATCCTAAGAACATGAACCAAACTCATATAAAGTGATAGCTAAACTGTTGGGGATGAGGGAAGGGCCAAGAAAAGTGTAGGAAAGATTATATGGGGATATAGAGGAGGGAGGACAAGAGGAAGGGAAGGAGAAAGACAGAGGAGCCAAAGGTGGAGGAAAAGGGTGAGGAGGAAAACGGTGAGGAGGAGAGAGGGCTAGGGGGAGGATGAGGAGGAAGAAAAGGAAGAGGAGGAAATCTCTCACTTGTGGAAATTGCGAAGGGACTATTTTAGAGCTATTTTATTTAAATATTTCTTAACTTAGGGCAATTTGATTTAAAGATTCACAGTTTTAGATAATTTCCAATTTACATTGGCTTGAACTGTGATCCCATTGCTAGTATGTTAGCTTTTCATAACAAAGAAGACCCTTAGAGTAAGAACCAGAATCTTTATTTATGATGTCTAAATGACCTTAACCTTGGCCAATACTGCTCCAAGTCAAGAGAACACCGATAAGGTGGTTAAAGTTGGTGATAATTTGATTGACTCAGTTTGAGGAGGTTTTAGAATAAGACATCAGATCTCACCCTTCAAAACATTTTAGAGAACAGTGGTCATCAGATTAAACTTGGGGACAAATGATCCTAATTTGAACACAGTCTAACGGCTCTTGGAGCAATAAAGAATGCCCATGTCTGGGCAGAAATATTGATGGGAATAGGAGGTTTCGGTCCAAACTTGGTTGGTTTCATATTTTAAAGTCTCTACTACTCCCATCACCACACAGGAACACTTCTGTTTTTTGTTGATGTTGTGGCTGTTGATTTTCGTTTGTTTGCTTTTTTTGTTTTCCTTCTGAGTATTTCTAATTAGTTTTTTAGAATTATAAATGAAATATGCACACTTCAAAGCATTTAGGAAATTCAGAAAAGAACAGAGAGGAAAATAGAAGCATTTTTAAATCTTTAATACTTAGGGCCCATGGGGCAACGGCTCCTCTTAGGGACTGAGAAAGTGAGTACATTTCTTTTTCCAAACTACCTATTTCCTCCCCCTATTTACTGCCCTTCCTTAAAAATCACTACAGTAATGAGAGGCATTACTAATGGGATTATGTTTAGTATGTGAACTGTGTGAGTCAAGAGTAATTGTTGGCAATCAGGATATGGTATTTTGCTATGCTACTGCATTTAATTTTCTAAGATTTATTTATAATTTTAGCAACATTATTAATAGTATACTGGATTATAGCTTTCTATTTTTATCCTATATTTATCAGGTTTTCAGGAATACACTAACTTCTTATCTTGAATTAAGAAATTTCTTTCTTTTATGATGCTCTGCAATAATTTAGATATCTTGGCAATTATATATCCCTGGAAGGTTTAAAGAAATTTTTGGGAGAACAGCTAGGCCCAAAACCTTTCTGGAAGTCATTCTTGAACAACTTAAAAAATTTCTGTCATGGTAATTTGTCTCTTCTTGTGTCAATATTGGTGATTTATAGTATAATCAATATATATTTTACCCAGATTTAAAAATGTTAAAGTATAATCACCTCTATTCCTGGTTTTAGATTCCACTTCTTGTTCTGAAATGCTTATATAACAAGTTTGGCTTTATGTACTTAATAAATGTTTGCATATGCACCCGTGTGTGTATGCAATTAACTTTTGTACTTTTATAGTTTGAAGTGGATTTCCAAGAACATAAACAAAATTTATAATCTGATGCCTCTAGGACATAATGATTTGACTTACAGAACTAAACTTTGGCCACCAAGTCTGAGCCAATTATTGGCCACCAACTCTGAGGCATTGTTGAAAAGATAAATTCAGTCTTGAAAGCAAGAATAAAATCAGTAAAGTTTTAACTCTATACTTGCTAAAGTAACATTAAATGTTGAGAAAAAAATGTCAGCACAATAAACATACTTACTTCAAATTCCCAAAATTTGTCAAATGATCTCAAAGTTCTCAAGCCTTATTCTTGAAAAACTTGCTAAATTTTATTATCTTAATTTAGATCCTTTATAAACCTTTTTTGTCCATTTTTGAGAAACACGGTAACAGACTATAATGCAAAATACTATCAAAGATATATTAATATAAAATAATTTTATATGTCAAAAATTTGATATGTTTTAGTCCTCTTACCTTAAAAAATAGCATGCATTTAACCTTCATGGATAAATGTATTTTATTACAAAACTAGAGGCCCAGTGCACAAATTTGTGCACCTTGAGGCTGTGGTGGGCACAGGGGCGGGTCTCAGCCCATCTCTGTGCCCCTGCCCAGCTCCTCCCACCACAGACCAAATGGTACTACTAATTACAGAAAGGCCTGCAGCCATCGCTCACATCCACTGATGGTGCCGAGTGATTGGGGCTGGTGCCAGCTGCCAGCAGAGGGTACAAGAGGCAGCTCCAGTGCCGGCAGTGGGTGTGAGCAGGGCTGGCACCCACAGCAGGTGCGAGCGCTGGGCGGGACTACGGGTCACGGAAACAAAGACTTTTTAGTAACGAATAGAGGCTTGCCCCGATGACAGTAACAGGCACCTTGCCTTGGTCAGGTGCCCCTGCTCACCTGCTCCACCATCCCGCTGTGGCCAATACCCACCATGTTCCACACATCCCCTGGTGGTCAGCGCATGTCATAGTGGCCAGTTGTTCGGTTGTTCCACCGTTGGGTCTATTTGCATATTAGCCTTTTATTATATAAGAAGGCACAGAAGCTGAAGGTGTCATAATGATTAATAAAGCTATTGACCTCTTGGCCTCTGACACAAGACACTAGGCTGGCTTCAGTGTCTTAGAGATTCTAGTTATGCCATGTATATTATTCAATTTAAAACTTTTATGAGTTATAAATGATAAAATGTATTCGGAAGTACTGGAAACTTCTCTTATGATATAAAACAGCAATGTTCAACCCTTTTCATCTCATGGCACACATAAACTAATTACTAAAGTTTTGGTGGCACACCAAAAAGTATATTTTTTGCCAAACTGACCAAAAAAATAGGTATAATTTTGATTAATTCACACTGGCCAGCTACTGTTGTGTTGCTGTTGTCATTTTTTATTTGACAATCTAAGGCAGTGGTTTTCAACCTTCCTAATGCTGCGACCCTTTAATACAGTTCCTCATGTTGTGGTAACCCCAATTTCATTGTTACAAATTGAACATAATTAAAGCATAGTGAGTAATCACAAAAACAATATGTAATTATATATGTGTTTTCTGATGGTCTTAGGCGACCCCTGTGAAAGGGTCGTTCGACCCCCAAAGGGGTCGCGACCCACAGGTTGAGAACTGCTGATCTAAGGGAAAAGAGGTTGGTGTCCCTGACTAAGTAGTCAGGTATTGCATGTTTTAAAAATTCTTGCTGATATAAAGCATAATGACTGCCATAAATAGTAGTTAAAAGATGCCACATCCAATTCCTCTTAAACTTGATGTCACAAAATCTTCCATTTTATGAGAACAACCTTTTTCTTTGCAAAATAATTTAGAATCTTAAGTTAATAAAATAGATCCTACATAATAATAACTATGACTTTTCTAATGTAGTTATAATCTTCCTAGGAACCTAGTTTTTCTTTTCTTACAAAAAAGTAATGTGTTTTCTCTTAGCAATAGTTGTGATATGGAACTAGCTTCCTAGATACTGTCACACGAATTTGCTAATAGCAAAATGCCTGAATTGCTAGACCGACAAATGATACTACTAATTACAGAAAGGCCAAAACATTCTCTCAGTTCTTTGGTATCTTCCCATCCAATGTTGAGATTAGGTAGGGTGTGTGGGGGAATGAGGGGGAGGGAAGGACATGTTTGTGTGTGTGTGTGTGTGTGTGTATCTGTGTATGTTCCTTTGTCTAGTGTGGGACTGCAATCATCAACTAAGCTATGCAAAATACGTGATTCATAACAATAGGACAATTTTATCAGGCTCTTATCAGAGTGCCAGCTAATGGATGATATAGTTCTTAGCATTAAAATCAGTTCTTTTAAAAATTTTTTTTTAATATATCTTTATTGATTTCAGACAGGAAGGGAGATTTTATCAATTTCAGAGAGGAAGGGAAAGGGAGAGAGAGATATGATCAATGATGAGAGAGAATCATTGATTGGCTGCCTCCTGCATGTCCATTACTGGGAATCAAGCCCACACCCAGGCATGTGCCTTGACCGGAATCGAACCCGGGACCCTTCAGTCCACAGGCTGATACTCTATCCACTGAGCCAAACCAGCTAGGGCTAAAATCAGTTCTTAAGTGTTTCCAGGGAATAAAATATTTGACGGCAAAGCTCTACTATATAGCAGCCTTTTATTTAACCTTAAAAGGTAAAACAACAGCAGATCACTAAATGTACTTTTGTGACTGGGAAAAGGAAGTTGAGATTTCTAAATTCCTAACTATACTGAGGAGTGACTGAAATACTAAGAAGAATCAAGTATTTGTCATCCATTGCAGATTTCTATACAATTCAGATTCCTAAGAACACATTGTAGAAAGGGGGGTAGAGTGATGCAGAAAGAAAATGTCAGTTTTGTGTTTGTGTGTGTGTGTGTGTGTATGTGTACATGCAGTGTTATATACAAGTTCAGAATAATGAAATAGACTTTTATAGCACATGTACCAGGCATTGTTCTAGACACTTTAATCTATTAACTCACACAACTTGCTGAGGTTTAAAAAATATATATTTATGTATCTTTGATGACATAATAAAGGACTTTCAGGCACAGAGAGGTTGAGTAATTTGCTCACGGTCATACAGTTGGTAAATGACAGAGTTGGGTTTGCTCTTTTTTTCAGAGTGGAGTTGTAGGTACTCATCTGCTCAACTAGTTGCTATTTTTATTTCAGCTGTGTCACGAGCTCCCTGGCTCGTGTAATCTTTCCTATAAGTCACTCGATGTCCTGACCCCCAGATAACAACAGGGTTGCCTGAGGGAGGCCGGATCCTACCAGTAGGTGGTTACTTGGCCCTCTAGGTTCCTGACACCAAGTAACAACAGTGAGCCAACGCAAGTGATTATGCTGTCAACTTAGCTTTTATTATTTTCAGGTTTAATCCAAATTACAAACATCACAACACACACACACACACACACACACACACACACACACACACGTATTGGGGGTTAACGAACCGAAAGTCCAAGTGTCTCAAATGTCCCTCTGGTCAGGGCTATCAGCAGAGCGGTGGTTACCGGTCACTCAGAGTCACACGAGCCTCGGTGTCCAGGGGTCCACATTTTGCAAGGAAGACTGCTGAACTAGCTTGAGACAGCAAGACCCCGGATTTATCAGCGACCACCAAGCCAGACACATGAGCTGTCAGCCCGGCTCATTCGCAAGAGAGTGAATAGCAAGTGTCACTGCTCTTCGTTTCACTTTCATCCCTGTTGTGGAGGTGTTTCCCTTCATCTGTTAGATTAGTTTGTGTCTCTGGGATTAGCCCTCGAAGTCCACATCAAAATATTTGGCAACTTCCAGGAAGATGTGTGGTCATCGTTAACACTTGAACCTGTGGGCTGCCTCCCTTTTGCTGGAAGCCTAGGACTTGGCTATTAGCTCAGACTGGTATGTGTTCAGATAATGAGGCTCAAACACAAGTTGGAGTTAGTTATACTAACTGCTCTCCACAAGCTGCAGCAATCGGCCAGAGCAACAGTGATGTACGCCAGAGGGTAGGGAAGGGGAGAAGGGACCCTGGAGGAAGACGAAGCAGCATGGGGAGTTCAATTCATCAATATATGTAAACTGGTGCTCTATTTTTATGCTTTTCCCCCTAAAAATTTTTGGAGAAACATTTAAAAGATAAAAATCAAGAAATGCTGGATTTTCTAAAGGAAAAGTTAAAGTTATCCAAAGTTAGTTGAAGTTTGGCAATAATGGGCTTTGCTTCTGTTTTGGGACTAATCTTGTTGACCTAGAACACTTTAATCATAAAGATCCCCCTCCCCCCGCAATCTCAACCAGAACAATAGTAATAATCATAATGATAACAGCTGTACTTAAGGGGCAATTATTGTGAACCAGGCACGTGCTCAGTGCTTTATGTGCATTTTTTTCATGTCCTCCACATAACAAGTTTATGTTGTAAATATAATTATTGTCACTTTCCCAGGGAGGAAGCTGAGGTTCAGGAGAAGAATTCTCCCAAGGCCACACAGCGAGGGAAACCCAACCCAGGCCTACCTGAGTCCAGAGACTGCATGTTTATTGACTATATCATAAAGTGAATATAAACACAAAAGGAAAATGCTAAGTGCTTAGCACAAGTCCTTTGCTTATGTTCTACTTAATTCTGGTCATACCCAATAGCTATCCTAAATAGCCGTGCTGTTAACGTCTTATACTGAACTGGTATTGCACTTCTGTGATCGTGGTCCCGCACAGTACATCACATCCTGCTTGTCAGCCAAGTCTCCACAGAAATTAACAAACATGATTTAAAAGTCAGAGGCAGAGCCGGCGAGAGAGTGGGTGGTAAGTTTTAAGAATGGTTTTCAGGTGCTCACCACATGAGCTAAGTGCAAAGAAGACAAATGCTAAGGTCGATACGTTGTGTGGTCTATGAGAGATGAGGTCAGTAATGCAACACTGTAGTGGTAAATTTCGAAGAGAGACATATGATATTTACATAATTCCTAAAAGGTGAAATTAAATAGGTCTGGATAAGAGCCACTATCTGTGCCAAGCATGATTATATGAAATTGAAGTCATTGCTTTACAGTATTGCTATAAAATTGCTGGGCTCAAAAACAAACTGTAGGCCTGCAGTATTTGTAGACATTTATCTGAAACACATTGTTGTCAGCTTAGATGTGGTGGAAGAGTTGAATTTGTTCTTCTGGCCAATTTGGGAAGTTATACAGGATATTACAAAATAGAGTAAAGATCATGTTTACATAGTCCAATAGTAAACTTAATTTGGCAAAAGAAATGGCAAGACGTAGATTGCATATCTAAGTGGCAAACAGCTTTATGATGCAGTCCTGATTTAAAATAGCAATTTCTAAATTCTGTGACGTGCACAAAATTACATTATAACCAAAAGACAAAAGATAACATTTAGAAAAGATGTTATGCTAAATAAATGCATAGATGGCATGCAACCTAATGTAACAATAAGGTATCATAAATGGTGTTTCCTCTTCTATAAAATAGAATCAATATAACCTTGTGGGGCTAGTGATATAATGTATATCAATTGAATGAAAGACTCTATGTAAAACACCCTAGTGAAGTGCTTGACACATAGAAAGTATTGGTGAATATTCAACATATCCCAAATGGAAATGATTATATTTGCTCTAACCCACTTGTGTCCTCTAGCTTGGTGAGTAGAATTCTTCAATAGGAACCTGGAAGTTATGGATGATTTTTTCCTTTATTTCAACTTAAACTCATCCAACTGGTGAAGAAATGTTACTGATTTCCCCTTTAAACATCTGTCCAATGCACCCATCCCTCTTCTCTGGTCCCATGGCATGGTCTTACCTCAGGCTCTTTTGATTGACTGCTTAAATATAATGAGATAATTTCTGAAATGATTACTCCACCTTCCTCTCAGTCTCCCAATTTATTCTTCATGTTTGTGCTAGGAAGATCTTTCCAGAGTCTAATATGATCATGTGTAAAGTCTTCACAAGCTCCACATTTCTATATGGTAAAAGGGAACTCCTTAGTTCTCGACTTTACCTCTCTCTCCACCCCTACTGTGCTCCACTGCTGTAATGCTCTAGCCAAGGCCACTCCTGTTCTTCCCCTATGTGGTCATGCTGTTCCTCCTACATGTCCACTCTGTCATTATCTCTTTGGAATATTCACTGCCTCACATTCATAACTCACTTGAACCCTTTGTACGACAAATACCTATTTGTCTTTTAAGACTCAAAATATTTATTGTTAAGGATAAAAATGTAAAAACATAGAATACAATTCAGAGTGCCTAAATTCTTACATTTATAGTAATTTTCTGCAAAGTGCTAAAACATTCAGAGGGGGAAAGAATAGTTCTTTTGAACAAATAGTGCTGGAACAACATGATATCTACATGAAGAAAGTGAAGTTAGACCCATACCTCACATCACATACAAATATTAACTCAAAGTAGATCATCCTATATAATAAAAGAGAAAGATGGTAATTGGCGGACGACCGCTACCCTTTTCATTGGCTAATCAGTGAGATATGCAAATTAGTCGACAGCCAAGATGGCGGCTAATTTGCATATGTCAGCCCCAAGCCTCAGACTGAAGCTTTAGGCTGGGGCCTGGGCGGAGCCATCCAGCGATCATTGATGGCGGCAGCGGCAGGGAACCAGGCGGAGCCAGCCAGCTATGCTTGATGGCGGCAGCGGCAGGGAGCTGGGGGTGCTCCGGTGGCTTTAGGCTTGGGCCGGTCAAGCCAGCCAGGGATCCTTGATGGCAGTTGCAGCGGGGAATGGGGGGAGCCAGCCAGCGATTGGGCCCAGGCCTAAACCCTCAGCCTGAGGCGTTAGGCCTGGGTCAGGGAGGAGCCAGCCAGAGATCGTTGATGGTGGGGAGCATGGGGAAGGTCCGGCCCAGGCCTAATACCTCAGCCAGCGGCTTTAGGCTTGGACTGGGGCC
>NW_006383014.1:1980207-1989080 GCF_000327345.1 Myotis davidii | reverse complement strand
ATCTCCTGAGGGGTCCCAGACTGCGAGAGGGCACAGGCCGGGCTGAGGGACCCCACCCTCCCCGCTGAGTGCACAAATTTTTGTGCACCGGGCCTCTAGTGTATTAAATATAACAGCTAAAACTATATAAATCTTAGAAGAAAAGATAGGAGTAAGTCTTCATGATTTTGAATTAGGCACAATTGTTTTAGATATGACAGCAGAAGCAGAAGTGACAAGAAAAAGATAGATAAGTTGGACTTCATAAAAATTAAAAACTTTTGTGCTTCAAAGAACATCATTAAGAAATGATAAGACAACCCACAAAATGGGAGAAACTATTTGTAACTCATATATCTGACAAGAGACTTAACCAGAAAAAAATTATAAATATCTTATAACTCAATAATAATAAAAGGACAATGGAATAATGACAAAAGATTTGCATTAACATTTCTCCAAAAATATACAAATGCCCAATGAGCACATGAAAAGATGTTGGACATAATTAGTCATTAGGGAAATACAAATTAAATCCAAAATGAGATATCACTTCAAACCCATCTTGGTGGCTAAAATAAAAAAAAAAGACAATAACAAGTATTACTGAGGATGTGGAAAACTTGGAACCCTCAAACATTGCTGGTGATGCAGCCACATTGGCACGTCCTTGAAATGTGAAACATACAGATTTATCATATGATCCCAACATTCCACTTGAGAGTTTAGCCAAGCTACTCCATGGTACTTGTACCTTAGTATCCACTTTGTTTGTCCAAGCGGCCTACAGGAGCCTTAATCTGGCACTAGCCTTCTTCTGCAAGGGTATGTCCTTCATAACAGCCCACAGAGTCACAAGTAAATGTAAGTTCCTGATATGATTCCCCAGCACGCCTCCTAATTGTCTCCCATGCCTGCCAGTGCCTTCCTCTGAGCATCTCTTAATAAGACCTCTGTGAGAATTACCAAAATTTTGCTCTTTTGGCTTGAATTGACCAATCTGGCCTTAGCCCAAGGGTCCCAAAGCACTCTGCCCATGGGTCCTAATAAAGTCATGTGCCCAACATTCTCTCTCTCTCTCTCTCTCTCTCTCTCTCTCTCTCTGTATTCTGCCTTGATCTCTCTCTGTGGTCCCTTGAGGTATGCCAGGTACTTCTTCAAGGACTGTGAGTAACAAATTTCATAGCACCACTGCAAGACATATACGCACGAGGAAGGAAAACAAATGTTCACACAAAAACTTCTACATAGTTGTTTATAATAACATTATTCATAATAGCCAAAAAAGTATACACAACAAAAATGTTATTAACTAATTAATGGGTAAGTAAAATGTGATTATCAATGCAATACTTCTCAGCAATAAAAACACATGAAGTACTGATGCACACGACATGTATCAGCCTTAAAAACATGGTGCTAAGTGAAAGAAGCCAGTAACACAGAATCACATATTGTATGATTCCCTTTACACGAAATGTCCAGAGTAAGCAAATCCACCGAGATAGAAAGAAGATTAGCAATTGCCAGGAGGTGGGTGAGTGTGGAAATGGGGAATAACTGCTAGTGAGTATGAGGTATCTTTTGGCATAATGAAAATATGTTATAATTAGATAGTGGTGATGGTTGCACAACTCTGTAAACACACTAAAAATGTGCAATTGGGCACTTTTAAGAGGTGGATTTAATGGCATATAAATTATATCTCAATCTGTTATTAATGAAAATATAAGTTAAAAATATCACTTTTCCCCCCTAGTTACTTCAGTAGTCAATTCTAGTCACATCCTCATGGAGCTTTTCCCACCTCCCTCCACACCTTCTCCATGATGTGCTAATGACAACTGTCTTTTCCATGTGTACTTATTATGCCTGGTGAAATTTTAATTTCCTTGGGAATAACATATTGCAGTTATTTATACAACTGCGTCTCTCTGTTTGACTTTAAGTTCTGTCAGGATAGGGCTATTGTGTTATGGATTTTTATATTCCTGTTGTTGAGCACAGTACTTAGCACTCAGTGGGGGGATTTGATAAATGTTTGCTAAATAAACAGAAATATTAAACATTAATTCCCATACTTCTTTGTCCTCTCCATTTCACTATGAATAACATTGTTTCATTGTGTCCTTCGTTATATTTGACTAGTAGCCTGGTGCACGAAATTCATGCACATTAAAAGGGAATTAATTGCCCTAACCAGTTTTGCTCAATGGATAGAGCATTGGCCTGCGGACTCAAGAGTCCCAGGTTCGATTCTGGTCAATGGCATGTACCTTGGTTGTGGGCACATCCCCAGTGGGGAGTGTGCAGGAGGCAGCTGATCAATGTTTCTCTCTCATCAATGTTTCTAATTCTCTATCCCTCTCCCTTCCTCTCTGTAAAAAATCAATAAAATATATTTTTTTAAAAAGGGAATTAATTAGCAGAGATATTTTAATATTGCTATTTGCCCTTTCTCTATAATAGAAGTGTGAGAGATGAAAGGAAATTAGTAAAATGTGTATGAAAATAATACATAAATTTATTAGTAAATAAACAGGAACAAAAGGATATAACAACAACAGGGGCATGATAAAAAACGACAAAAACATGATATAAAAACAACAAAAATATGATATAAAAACAACAGTGATGCAAACAATGACTGATAAAGTGATTAAACCTATTCTAATATCTCCCTTTACACCACAGTAAGAGTGAAAACACTTTCAGAATGCTTGACTAATTTCCCTTGTGATGAAGTACTTAGAACTTTAACTGTAACATCACATGCTCTTCAAACTCGAGAGAAAGCAACATAACTGACCACGTGCAAAAACGGGTTCATGTAGGAATATGCCTACTTTGTCTAGAGTTTGTCCTTGTGATTTACTAATAGTCATCACAAATGCTGGCATCACGGGAAACCGTTGTCAAATCAATTTAAATGGGAGGCCAGTGTCAGATGGGGACAAATTCTTGGAATCAGAACAGCCTTTCCCTCAGCAGATCCTGTTAATACTTCAGCTTTGATAATGTTAGGTCGTAATCTTTTGATAATAAATCTGGTGCCATTACAAAGACCCCATTTACTATTGAGATTTCTCAATAGCATGATAATTGCACCCACTTTCAATTTTAATTTTATTTATGTTGGTTTTCAAACTCCGAGTCTCTTGGCCATAGTTTAATGTGGAGAGTGGCTACAGGGTTTGGACAGGTTCAAGCCTCAGACTGATGAGAGGGCACAGTCCTCTCATGGCCACGTGCAAGTCCCAGCTTGGAGGGCAGGGCCCTCACAGCACAATTATAGCCAACAGCTGTAGTTGTAAGCTTGATCCTATGTAAGTCAGAGCACATGGCCCCATGTGCCTGAGTGATGTACGCTTGATAGAGTTCAGGTGCATGTAGTTGAGTAGGATTGAAACCCAGGAGAATGTTGTAAACATCTTGGTCACGCCCTTACTTTGCCTAGTAGCATCTGCTATAAAATAAAGGCATGGCTGTGGGCATGGTCGCTGTCTCTCAGAGAAGCAGCATCCCACGGAGACCCGGCTTTTATTTTCTTGTCTGTCTTTTCTAAGCCTTTCAGCTGCCCCCACTCAGGTTCACCCCTGGCCGTGCTGGTGTGGCACACTTTAGAAAGATCTGCCTCCCAGGGCGGGTTCCTGTCTCAAACCCCGCCCTTAAAGGAAACAGCTCGGGGGAGAGCACAGCCGTTGCCAAGACAACCCCTGCAGGACTGACTTCCTTCCACTTGGTCGCGGTTCTTCTGGTTGTGATGAACACCACCCAGGGTTTTTATATAAGTAGATCATTTATTGTGGACCTTTATTTTATTAAATAACTATATTTAATTTTTCAATTTGCTTTTTTTCCCTATGCAATGGGTATATTTATTGGTTTGCCTTTTATAATAATCAGTGATGGTACATACAGGAGAGAGTGTAATGAACCTTAAAGAGCACTGACTTTGGAATAGGATCCTTTTATTTGAGTTTTAATTCTGCCATTTACAAATTCTGGCACTTTGGATGATTATCGTAATATTTTTTGAACCTTGATTTCTTTCATTTATGAAATGGGGATAATAATAAGCAATATATTTTAAATTTACTTTGTTAGGACTGTTTAGTTAGTATATTATGGAAAGTACTTAGCTCAGTGCCTTCATACATGTGTTCATAAATGTTATAAAATACATACCCATACATACCATACCTGGTAATATTCCTTGAGGCAAGTGTACATATATACCAACAGACACACATGCACACATGCTTGTTGAACACTAGCAATTTATGTTACTTTTTCAGTTACAAGGTAGGAAATATACCTTGAAGTTCTTTGTGATACCTCAAAATTTTAACATTTTCTTCATCATTTTAATTAATTTACAAGCTGCATAAAAATATTATGCACAACAATATCTCTTTGGTTTTATTTCCTTTTTAAAGTGCAGATGGAAAAATTGAGGATTTTGGTCCCATGATTATATAAGCTGTGTATCACAAACAATGATTGAATGAGTGAATGAATGCAATGTAGCAATGCTTCATACTCTAGTCAGCCTTTTATTTTATCAAGGAGGTGTTGCATTTCTATTTAAATGCAAATACTGCTGCTAGAAATTTTTCTAAAAATCAATATTACCAACTAGCTGATGAGTCCTTAAAGAAAACCATCAATGTGCACAAGGAATCCATTCTGCACTGCAATGGAGTACAACCAGACCTCCCAATATGTGGATCTGCCTCTATGTCCTATGATCTGGAGATGCAAATGGATCATGTAACTTGCTCTGGGTGAGAAAGAACTCAGTCTTCTTGTTTTGTTGCCTTATTTGTTAATTTATTTCAAGTTGCACCCAAGAATACTCCCAGGACCTGAATGTATAATTCTTTGTTCAGCCACTGGGGGGAAAATAAATCATGCTCCAAATCTTAGCTTCTATAGACTATCAGAGATAATTCTAAAAATGTCAACTCTTGTCTGTTACTTTAAGCACCTCACAATCTACTTTGGAACTTATATGTTCCTGGAATGATTAGAAACAAAGATGTCTGAGGAAGAGGAAAAAATGGTCTAGAAGGAAGCTTTTCTGAGAAGGATTCTGAAATCACGTCAGAGCTCCGTGAGAACAAGTACCACAGTCAATTACTGGGGTTTACAATGGCTGTGGTGAAGAGAGGGCAGAGGTACCTGAGTCATTTCTTTATTTTTCATCTTATGGCCTTAGATCGTCTATATAAAGCGGGTGTCTTTGGTGTGACCTGATCCTTATTCAGTAATTGAAGGAAGACGTGGAGTTAAGGTGATAGGAAAGGACGTTGTATTTATTAAACATCTATTATGTGTCAGGCCCTAGTAAGGCATTTCATATTTAATCCTCACAATAATCCTTTGGAGTAGTTATTATTATCCCACTTTAAAAGTTCAACTCTGTTATGTAACTTGCCTTAGTATGGCTGGTAAGGTTCATTGGTTGTTTTTTTGTACCTTAAGCTTATATACAAAATGTCATGTTCTTTCTACTTCATTAGGTCAGAATCTAGCAGGAAATAGATGACATATACAAATGGGACAACTGAGGAGAGTTACTAAGGGGCCTATTTATAAAGGTGTGGACATTGATGAGAGAAACCAACAAAGATGAGATGGTCCCTGGGGCTAGCATGCGTGAGGGGCTACCTGCCTGGAGGGGTTAAGGAAGGAAGTGGTCATTAGAGAGTAGGTGTTACCTGACAGGAACACTGGCTTCTGACAGAAGATGAACAAAATCTCAACCCATGGTGACTCACAGGAAAGGGAGATGAGTAAGTATCCATCCTCACTTTCTTTTCATCATCTTCTCTCTTGCTGGTGACTCCCATTGGCTGAAACAAACTGGAAGCCTGAGGACACTGGGGTCTATTGAGAAAGTCCAAGATGGCCAGTCTTTTTGCAAATATAGAAGGCTGAAGTAGAAAGGCCAGAAGATCTTGAAGGCAAACAAACTATATAGCACAACATTCCATAATTCATAAGGTAAACAGTGATAGATTGTGGTACTAGGTACTTTCTTTGGACTTTCAATTCAGCAAAATAACTTATCCACAAAACCTAATGTAATTCATTGAAAAAAAGGGTGGTGGTGGTGGTGGGTGGGGGGACTCAACCATTGAAGACAGTAGTTTATCTTACATTTGCAGAAGTCTGGATGTCAGGAGCCCAGGGCTGATTCAGCCGTTCTGTGATGTCATCACAAATATCATCTCTCTTTCCATCTCCTCTGTGTGCTGGTTCTCCCTATTTGTGGCTTATCATTGCCAAGTTAAATGTGCCCCACCATACCCCCAGGTGAAAGATATGTATATATAGGAAGTCCAGAGCCAAAAGACAAAGGCTTTCTCTTATGAAGCTTTGTCTCTCATACCTGATACAAAATATTAACCAGAACTCTCAGGAAGACATATCCTTACATCTTCTATTTTTATTTTTTTGATATATTATATTGATTTTTTCACAGAGAGGAAGGGAGAGGGATAGAGAGTTAGAAACATAGATGTGAGAGAAGCATCGATCAGCTGCCTCTTGCACACCCCCTACTGGGGATATTGCCCGCAACCAAGGTACATTCCCTTGACCGGAATCGAACCTGGGACCTTTCAGTTTGCAGGCCGACACTCTATCCACTGAGCCAAACCGGTTAGGGCATCCTTACATCTTATTGGGTCATGTGCACAGCCCTACTGCAATAGGATTTGAGAAAGCAAGTCTACAACAAAGGGGAATTGGAACCTTTATTATCAGCCTTCACCCTTAGCAACTCATGGATAGGAGAAGCTATTCTACTCACCATTCTCTCACATGTATTTCATAAATTTAAAATAAATAGGCTCAGAGATATGAAGCGACTTATTTAAAGTCACATGGCTGGTAATTGAAAGAACTAGGCTTCAGTCCCATACTGTCTGATCTAAAAGCCTATGTCTGAACCTTCACATTATATTGGTATTCTATTGAGAAGCATTCTCTCAGTGAGAATGTAAAGAAAAAAAGAGCAGAGGACTGAGGGCTAGGTTGTATTCCACGCATACTCAATGTTCCTTCTCTCCATTTTGTCTTGTTCCATTAGCTAAGCTATTCATTTAGATTACTGTGACCCCGAGACACTGAAAACTGTGCACAATGGGACTTAAAGAGTAAAGTGTCTCAAAGTTTTCACGGGAATTCCTTTAAAAAATGTGTAGTCATTCACTTTCCAATAAATCTGAAAAATGTATGGAAAGTTTCCATTTTCCCACAGAAGAAGCTGAGACATTAAGTAATGCTGAAATTGGCAATGCAGAAGTCACAATGGCTTGGAAGAACTGAACTTCTTAAAAATGCTCTAATGCCAGGGCCCCCAGAGCCACCTATTACGTTTTTAATGCATCGCCACTGGGTATTCTATATATGCCTATCAACTTTACATATTTCCAGAAGCCAACTTTTCTCTAAAACCAATGAGAATTCTAACATCTAAAATTATTTAATTCTTTTTTCCAGCTTTCAAATGAAAAAAAAAATCCTTTGAGAAAAAATATCATTCTTTCTGCCTCTAGATGCACCCACATCTGATTTTCTGGAAATCATGTTTTGTGTGACCTATTTTGAAGAACCCATTGAGAAGAAAAGAAGCTTTAAGAGCAGTAATTGATTACAGTCAACTTCTCATAATTTGTAAAGTCTTAATGTTTAATCCCACTGTGGAAGAAAACTTTCTGTTTCAAATTTGGATGATTGAATAGTGACTTAATGTACAAATTGACAGTGATTGTTTAAAAAAAATCCATCATGTTGATGATTAAAGTAACAAGGGCTGACTTTTAATTTAATGTCCCCTTTACTAATCACACTAGCTTTTTCTGATTTCCCCAGGAATGGGTGGAAAAGCTTTTGCTACTCATCACCACATTGTTTTTTATTTATTTATTAAATCTTTATTGTTCAGATTATTACAGTTGTTCCTCTTTTTCCCCCCCATAACTCCCTTCCACCCAGTTCCAACCCCACCCTCCTCCCTCACTCCCCACCCACTGTCCTCATCCATAGAGGCACGATTTGTGTCCAGTCTCTTCCTGCATCCCTCTCACCCCTTTCCCCCCAAGAGTAGTCAGTCCACTCCCTTGATTCTATTATAATCACCAGTTCATTCTGTTCATCAGATTACTCACTTGATTTTCAGATTCACTTGTTGATAGATGTGTATTTGTTGTTCATAATTTGTATCTTTACCTTTTTCTTCTTCCTCCTCTTCTTAAAGGATACCTTTCAGCATTTCATATAATACTGGTTTGGCGGTGATGAACTCCTTTAGCTTTTTCTTATCTGTGAAGCTCTTTATCTGACCTTCAATTCTAAATGATAGCTTTGCTGGATAGAGTAATCTTGGTTGTAGGTTCCTGGCATTCATCACTTTGAATATTTCTTGCCTCTCCCCTCTGGCCTGCAAAGTTTCTGTTGAGAAATCACCTGATAGTCCTATGGGTACTCCCTTGGAGGTAACTGACTATTTTTCTCTTGCTGCTTTTAAGATTCTCTCTTTGTCTTTTGCCCTTGGCACTTTAATTATGATGTGTCTTGGTGTGGTCCTCTTTGGATTCTTCTTCTTTGGGGTTCTCTGTGCTTTCTGGACTTATAAGTCTATTTCTTTCACCAGGTATGAGAAGTTTTCTGTCATTATTTCTTCAAATAGGTTTTTAATATCTTGCTCTCTCTCTTCTTCTGGCATCCCTATAATTCGGATGTTGGTGCGCTTGAAGCTGTCCCAGAGACTCCTTACACTATCTTCGTATTTTTGGATTCTTTTTTCATTTTGCTTTTCCGGTTGGGTGCCTTTTGCTTCTTCATATTTCAAATCTTTGACTTGATTCTTGCTCTCCACACAG
>NW_006383014.1:1979015-1980088 GCF_000327345.1 Myotis davidii | reverse complement strand
CCTCTGGGACAAGACTTGCTTCAATGGGGCTTTGGTGCTCACTGAGTCTGCCCCCTGCGTGTGTCCTTTATGGTTCCACAGAGCTGCAAACTGGATGGTCCCACTCTGACCTCTGGGTACACTGGCTCCTGGATCTCTGGGGAGGTGCTAATCTAGCCTCTGCCTTAGGCTATCCAGCAAAAGTTGCCCTGCAGGGCTTGGGCAGGGTGGGGCTCACAGGATCAACAGGGCGGGGCTAGCAGTTATGGCTGCTCTCAGAGGCTCCACTTCTCAGTGTCTTGGCAATCGCTGCAAGCCCTTCGGAGAGAAAGCTGCCCTCGAGTTCTGACCAAAGCCAGACAGTCCCGCTTCTCCTGTATGAGTCTGGGTCCCCAGAGACTTACCTGGAACTGGAGCTCAGAGCCTGAGACGACCTCCCGATTGAAAATGACAATCGCATCCTCAGCCCCCAGCCCGCTCCGCGTGCACCTCTGTACCTTAGTATTTTACTTCTGCGCTGTGCCTCTCCTGAGTCTTGGTATGCTTTTCTCTTTCCTTCTAGTTGTAGAATTTCCACTCAGTCAGCCTTCCTGTGGCTCTGGATGATGTCCATTTCATCTTTTAGTTGTATTTTTGAAGTGGTTGTTCAAGGCAGCAAACTCCGGTGTTTACCTATGCCGCCATTTTGGTTTCTCCTCCATTGTTTGTTTGTTTTAAAAAGTAAGTCTTTATTATAGCAACAGTTCTAAGAGAATATTTTTGGGTGTTTTTTTAAAAAAAGATTTTTAGAGAAAGAGAGGAAGGGAGAGGAAAAGAGAGAGAAACATTGATGTGAACGGCTGCCTCCTGCATGCCCCCGGTCGAGCCCCCAACCCAGGCCCTGACCAGGAATCCAACCAGCAACCTTTTGGTGCACAAGACTATGCCCAACCCACTAAGTCACATGGACCAGGGCTCTAAGAGAATGTATTTAAAGCTTTATAGGGGTGTTTACCTATGCCGCCATTTTGGTTTCTCCTCCATTGTTTGTTTGTTTTAAAAAGTAAGTCTTTATTATAGCAACAGTTCTAAGAGAATATTTTTGGGTGTTTTTT
>NW_006383014.1:1970277-1978758 GCF_000327345.1 Myotis davidii | reverse complement strand
CCTGCTATTTTAGTTATATCAGCATTTAATAGATCTTATTAAAGCAATATAATAACTACAAACTGCTGGAATACCTACTAGCTGGCATTCTAAGCCTTGTTCTTGAATTAATTACTCAAAGCCAAAGTGTTCATTTTCTTTAATTTTATAGTAAAGCAGATGCCAGAAGTCCTGATTCTTGCCCTGGTGTTGCTGCTCCTACCAAGCCAAGTAAAATAAGGCAAATCAATGGGCTTTTCTGAATTTGACTTTCCCTAAAAAGGAAATTGAGAAATACGGACTAGATATTTTTAAAGTTACTTCAAGCTTTAGAATTATAATTCCAGTATTATAAAAAGAGAGTGGGTATCCAAATCCAGGCTCAGAAATTAACAGAGTTTGGCTGGTTTTAGCTGTAATAAGATAAATGGGCATGCATCTAGAGTAGGCATATGACGGAAATCCTGATTTCCACAAGGATGTAACTTAGACTCTAAGTTGATACCAATGCCTATTAAATAGAGGGAAAAGAGAAATGTCTTTCTCAATACTGGAAAATGATGTAGGGGAAAGGTCCTATAAATTCCTTCTTGGTTTTTCTCCCCCCTCCTCCTTTTGGCCTCCTCTTTCCCACCCACCTCCCCTCAGCACCTTGCTGATGCAGAACTGTCAGCTGCTGGGAGTTAGTGGTGGGACTAGGGTTTTGCAAATGACCTCACCTTGTTTTGAATTTCTGTTTTCCATCTACTTTTGGCAAACATTGCTGCATGTTTAGTAAGTCAATCTACTTTTAATATAATTGATGAGCATTCCATTTCTCTCCAGTGCAATACTGAGATTGTTTTGTATTGAGGAACAACAAAGCCTGGCTTTCTGTCCCATGAGGTCCCCCTGGCTTCTGCTGCCATTCATAAAATAACTCTATAATTTACTTACGCCTCTGTCCCTCCACTTCAGCGGCATAAACTTTTTCCTGTGGCCTCGATCTCTGGTTTGCAAAATACCTCTTTTCTCTTCTCCACTATATTCCTCTCCCTTTCCTCACTCTCTATTTCTGGACTTTGTATCAAATCAAAGGTGTGTATGAACCTGGCTGGTGTGGCTCAGTGGTTGAGTGTCAACCTATGAACCAGGAGGTCATGGTTGGATTCTCTGTCAGGGCACATGTACAGGTTGCAAACTTGATCCCTAGTAGGGGGCATGCAGAAGGCAGCCAATCAATGAGTCTCTTTCATCACTGATGTTTGTATCTCTCACTCCCCCTCCTTTCCTTCCTGAAATTAATAAAAATATACTTTAAAAAAAGATGTGTGTCAGCCACAGAGCCCTCACCAATTCTCTTCAGGTGGACAGATTGCGCAGGGGACTGGTATGGGCCATATGCGGTAAATCCTCTCATTTGAGGTCTTCCTGGCCCCTCTGCCTCTCCCAATAGTTAGGTGAGAGAACCATTCTCAATCATTATCTCAGGGATTCTCCCTGGAGATGTGTAGTGTGTGTGTGTGTGTGTGTGTGTGTTTATTGGGAGCTGTAGGGGATGGTGGGGATGATACTGAAAGTTCCAATAACATGGAACAAAGCTCAAATAACATGGTTGGTTCCTTGGCAACCAGCCTCAATATATAGGTGAGATTCAAAAGTCACCTCATAACATAACAAAAATTAATTTTACCTCCCTTACCACTTAGAAAACCCCAAGGGTTTTAGGAGCCTTATGCCAGAAATGGATGAAGACCAAATACATATTTCTTATTATAAATCACAACATCACTGGGAAAGATCTTTCCTTCTTCTCTCCAGAGAGCATTCTGATCAATTTACATAGACTATGGGGGAAATTTTTCTAGTTAGAAACTCAAGAAGCCCAAACCAAGGATTTCATAACTCACAGGGATAAAATTTCTCAGGGAAAATAGGGCCGATTTCTGTACATTGAATAATTTTCTGGCTCTGAAGAAAACTGTTTGGTTTGAGGTGTGAACATTTATTTCTATGTAAAATCATTTGCATAGACATAAAATGGAAAACATTCATATGAAATGTAAAGAAGACCTGTAAAGCACTTCCTTCTTTCTATATTTTAATCACTATCCCCATGAAAGTTTTGCATTACAAATGGTCTTATTTTGAGACCATGTTAGAAATTACTTAGTTGAATGATAGAAATATTTAAAGGCAAAACATATGCTGAAGAAATACAAAAAATAATTTTCTGTATGTGTTCTCACTTTTAATTTCTCTTTCTTGTAAAGTGAGCACCTGAAGTCAATTGGGGAAAATTGAGAATGAAGTATATATAAAGTCGGTGTCTTTGCTATGGTTTATAGAGTGTTCTTTTTCTTTTTAAATTGGACTTAGATTTGAAACAAATTGTGCTTTCAAAGTCCAAACAACACACACACACAAATCACTTACATGTGCTTGCAGTATTTTTATTTTTCCATGTTTTCTCTAAAGGAAATAAAAATAACTAGATTGCTAATTTGTATTTTACATACTAAAATTATGGCTTCCAACCTCAACTATAATCTCATGTGAAGTTATGTAATTAATTTATTTAAAAATATTTTTTTATTGATTTCAGAGAGGAAGGGAGAGGGAGAGAAAGAAACATCAATGATGAGAGAGAATCATTGATCTGCTGCCTCTTGCACACCCTCTCCTGGGGATTGAGCCTGCAACCAGGACATGTGCCCTGACTGACAGTTACCGTCTGGCTCATAGATCAAAACTCAACCACTGAGCCATACTGTCCCGGCTCATGTGAAGTTATTTTAAATGACTTTTTAAATTCCCTGCTGCCACACCCTCATATAAAAAACACTTGACTCTCAATCAGTGATGCTTTAGAGGAAAGATTTTATATATGATTAAACTTGGCTTAATCCAAATGACAATTATCTTCCGAATTGCATGTATTATCAAAAATATAACTTTGTATCTAAAGTCTCTTTAGAGGTTCTTCCACAAAAAATGCCTTGTCTTATTTTCTACACATTAGGTTTTGAACTAATTGAAATTTTATAAAATAAAATCAATTAAAGCCATGCTTTGGTGGAAGGAATGGTAATGGAGAACATTCAGAAACATTTATGCAAATTATAGCATATTTTGGAAAACCATAAAGAGATTAATAATAAGGATGAGTAGACTCCCAAGGGTTCAGGGCCATAGTTGTTCACTGAGTGTAGGAGAGTTAATAAATACATTAAAACATTTATTGGTAGGTTCCTAAAGCACTGCAGGGTAAGCTTAGCTGGGCCAGCCATTCAGTCAGTAATCACTTAGACAAAATCCTCAGAAGAGGATTATCCAGGATGGCCCTCTTTCTCTGACATTGATCCAAGAAACTGCTGCGATGTAATTTTAATTGATATAGAATTTCATTAGTTTGGAAGAGTTTGAAATGAACATTACTTACTTTCATTCTGGTATAAACTATGTAACAATAACATCTGAAATCTATCATTAATTTACCTTCTTCCAAAATGAGGAAATATGACTCACAATAAGCTATAGAATCATGGATCTCTGCTGCCTACCCATATTAAACCCATGACAGAGGAGAAATGTTTCCCTGAGCCTTGGGAGTGTGCTGTCACAATAAATCAAATACAAGTCCCTGACTGTCCTGAGATGGGAAGAGGAGATATATAAGAAGGTCATAGGTCCCTAGTTGAATTGGGTAGAGCATTGGCCTGAGGACGAAGGGTCCTGGGTTCGATTGCGGTCAAGGGCACTTACCTTGATTGCAGGCTCCAGGCCCTGGTCGGGGGCATGCAGGAGGTAATCAGTCAATGTATCTCTCTCACATCGGTGTTTCTCTCTGTCTTTCCCTCTCCCACTCTCTCTAAAAACCAATGGAAAAAATATTCTCAGGTGAGGATCTAAATAAATAAATAAATAAATAAATAAATGGTCATAGAGTGTTTTGTACCCCTTCCTGATCTTAAACTTTGTCTGTCATTTTGTGTTCCACTGTTAACAAGCATGCTGCACGCTAATTAATCTAATCCAGTTTCATTATCACTCTCACTATTAAAAAAGTCTTTCAGCCCAGCCAGCATGATTTAATGTTTATGTGTTAACCTATGACCCAGGAGGTTGAGGTTCGATTCTGGTCAGGGCACATGCTGGGGTTGTGGGTTTGGTCCTCAGTAGGGGACTTGGAGGAGACAGCCAAGTGATTCTCTCTTGTCATTGATGTTTCTGTCTCTCTCCCTCTCCCTTCATCTCTGAAATAAAAATATATTCTAAAAAATCTTTCATGTTGCTATCTTTTATTCTCCCTATTGTAATTTAAGAACATTTTAAACCAATTTTCTCTTTTTTTATTCTCATCAGAGAAAAATAGCTCATCAAAAGTTTCTTTGCAATAATTCATTACATTTTATTTTCCATGGTAAATAATAGAATGTGACTTTGTTTTCATTCATGTTTTGACCAACAGGCATTTCCTGCCTATTTCATAAGATTGTTGAAAGGATTCACCAATTAGTGTACGTAAGATTCTTTAAGCTCCATAGAAGAAAGTTATTAAGCATAAACATAAAATTTTACTAGGAGTAGAAATTAAGGAGAGGATGTCTCCTTTTACCATTGTCAATTTTAGATGACAAATATATGGGCTCTACTTTTATGTTTCTGAATAGGGCTCTCTAGAAAGTATAAATGGATTAAGCAAGAGCGAGATAAAGCCTGTAGTTTTCTGTGCCTTCAGTAAGTAACATTCAGATCGATTTCACTGGCATTTTAAATGATACACAATTTCTTCCCCTCTCAAACATAATTCAGTCTCATTTCTTGGTTATTATAAGAACTGTTATCTCAGAAATACAAAATCTGAAACATGTGCGGCTAATAGTATTGCTGTTCTATAAGGGTCAGCTCTGAAGACTCTACATAAAGCTTGGTTAATTTAAAATGAAATAGAAGCAGCTGTCGTAAGAAGTGCAGTATAAACGCTCTCATTTAAGGCTACATTTTATTTCCCTTCTTAATTTCAGTTGTGTGTTTTGAGAGAAAGAATTTATTTAAGAAATAAAATCTGATTTTGCAAAGGTTCTATAAACTTGCTAAAATAGGCAGCATGAAATCATAAAACTCAATTGTAGTCTTTTCTCTCCTTTTTACGAAAGAAAGGAATATGGAGTGTTTCTTTTCTGAAATAGGGGTGGTTATAAAATGCTTTGTTTCCTTTAGAGCAGATTACAAAAAGCGTTAAAGGCTAAGAATTATATTTCAGCCTTGGACCCTTTTTGATCAGTGGGTAGAGTGTTGGCCAGTGCATTGAAGGGTCTTGGGTTTGATTTCAGGTCAAGGGCATGTACCTGGGTTGCAGGTTGAGTCCTGGCCCAGTTGGGGCACGTGTGAGAGGCACAAAAACAAACAAACAAACAAACAAAAAGAATTATATTTTAAACCTTAAGGCTTCAAGATTGCTTTGACAAACAGAAGGAAACTACTTACATTACTCCTTCTAGGTTTGGCGCACTCTTTTCCACTCTCTCTCTCTCTCTCCCTCCCCCCCCCTCTCTGTCCCCCTCTTTATCTCCCTCCCTCCCTCCCTTTAGTCTCTCTAAAAATCAATGGAAAAAAAAATTCTTGGGTGAGGATTAACAAAAACAAACAAACAAACAAACAAAAAGAATTATATTTTAAACCTTAAGGCTTCAAGATTGCTTTGACAAACAGAAGGAAACTACTTACATTACTCCTTCTAGGTTTGGCGCACTCTTTTCCACTACTGTGGGGCCTTGACTTATGAGTTTAATTCGTTCCTTGACTGAGCTTGTTAAGGAGCTTGTTAACTCAAATTACTCTGTCAACTCAAAGCAAAAAATCGGCCGAGAGACGTATCTCGGAAAAACTCATTAGTCGGGACACTCGTAAGTCAAGGCCCCGCTGTATTTGCAGCTGAGGGCTTAATTACAAACACAATAAAGCCATGGACTATTGACCACATTATTTAGACAACTCTTCAACCAGATCCTGAAAGTGGATTGGTATCAATATTTTCTTGACTTCAAGTTAAGATTTGTCTCAGGTCCTTGAATTTTCCATTGTTTAATTTGTCCTTTTTGAAAATTATTATTATCTTGATGTACTGTTGTGTAATTCTGGTGAGCTGTATGAAGCCCAGATATCCATCTCAAAATATTTTTTATAATTTTTTTACAATGAGAAGATATTTCTTTTATAACTTGAAAAAGTAAACAATATAAATTCTATACAGATATAGAAAAAACAGTTTAAATGTGTGTGTGTGTGTGTGTGTGTGAATCATCTCATTATCCATGGGGGGGACCCAAGACTTGGATCATCTACTAGTATATTCATGTGATTAAGTTTAATGTTTTGAAGAATGTTTGTTGGTATATGACTGATGATATAACTCACAGCACTATTATTATATTCTGGAAATATTGCATTATTAATCTATGATATAATAAACTTGTATTAATAATTGAGTCCTCAAATAATATTCTTAAGATTATAAAATCTCAGTTAAACTAGTGAATCAACAATAAATAGGGAATTAACACTTTATCCTTCTATTTAACATGTTTTGTGTAGAGATATAATCCAACTTGGAAAGTGGTCTGTGGTTCACTCCAAATTGCTCAAATTCTTATGAGATGACAGTGTGTTCTAATCTAGAAAAAAAATATCAAAGACGTGAGCTAGAATATATTAGTGATTATGTAGAGTAAATAATTATGCCCTGAGACAAATCAAGGCATGCAGACAGATAAGGTTACACAAATAATGTTTTAATAGGTCCAGGATGGCTTGTTGTATATAATTATTGAAGCTACAACGTATTCCATTTTTATGTTTATGACTCCCACATTCCTGGGGTGAAGTGCTGGGGCGTAGTCAGGAAAGCAGGAGTAGGTGCCATCTCTCCTCAGTCACCTCCTCCTGATCTTGAGAGCAAGGTCATCCTTCTCTCTGCCCCTGATTACTTTGGGTGCTTGTGATCAGTCCATTTTGGGCTCTTTTGGTTTCTATAGTTGTAATAAACTCTTTCCTAAAAATAAATAAGTAAATAAAAGGCATCAAACTGAGTCATTAAATATAGATTAAACATAATTGGCAGGAGTTTGGACTTTAAGGGTGTTTGAATTTATTTTCTGAAATAAGGTGGTAAATTTAGTTTCATATATTCATAAGAAAATATATTTCAAATATCTTATTTTAAATCATTAAAATATAAGCATACTGTATTTAATTTTATATGTCATGAACTATATTCTGGGTACTAGGAAATTTAACAGTGAACCAGAGAACCAAATTGCCCCAAATCTCTAAACTAGTGAAGATTGCATTCTAGGAGGAAATGAATGAGTCTGAAGTTTAGGTCAATAAACAAGACACTTAATATGGAAATATGTAAAGTGTATTAAAGAGGAGGGATTATCAACAAAGTCAGATGCTGCTGACAGATTCAGGAAAAAGAGGTCGAGCAATGACATTTGGATTCAGTATTAAGGAGGTTGTATTAGTCAGTATTTTCCAGAGGAACAAACCAATACGATCTATCTATCTATCTATCTATCTATCTATCTATCTATCATCTATCTATCTATCATCATCTATCATCTATCTATCTATCATCTATCTATCTATCTATCTATCTATCTATCTATCATATACCTATCTATATAATCTATCTATGATCTATCTATCTACCTATATATCAAGAGATTTATTTTAAGTAACTGAGGGGGCTGGAAAGTTCAAGATCTGCAGGGTAGGCCAGCAGGCTGGAGATGTAGGAAAGAATTGATGTAATCTTGAGTCCAAAGGCAGTTTGAAGGCAGAAGTCCTTATCAGGGGACTTCAGTTGTTTCTACTAAGCTCTTCAATTGATTAGATGAGGCCAACCTACATTATGGAGGATAATCTAATTTATTCAAAATTTACTAATGTAAATTATTGTAGTTGAAAATTGTTTTCACATCAATATTTTCACAGACACTGGTATTAACCAAATAAGCTAAAGAAGTAGACACTCAAAATTAACCATCACAGAAGTCATTGATAAAACTGAGAAGTATTATTCTATGGAGTATTATTCACTACTATAATAATTTTACTATTATTCTATTGCAGTGATTCTCAACCTTCCTAATGCCATGACCCTTTAATACAGTTCCTCATGTTGTGGTGACCCCAACCATAAAATTATTTTTGTTGCTACTTCATAACTGTAATTTTGCTACTGTTATGAATCATAATGTAAATATCTGATATGAAGGATGCATTTTCATTGTTACAAATTGAACATAATTAAAGCATAGTGATTAATCACAAAAACAAGATCCTATCTAATAAAAGAGAAACATGGTAATTAGTGTATGACCGCTACCCTTCCCATTGGCTAATCAGGGCAATATGCAAATTAACTGTGAGCCAAGATGGCGGCCGGGAGCCAGGCAGCTTGAAACTAACATGAGGCTTGCTTGCTTCAGTGGAAGAGGAAACCAACATTCCCCC
>NW_006383014.1:1962726-1969414 GCF_000327345.1 Myotis davidii | reverse complement strand
CCAATCTCCCTGCTGTGTGCATGACATGGGGCGGCGCCCCAACTTCCCAATGGGCCCTGCTCTGAGCCTGACCAGGGGCTGCACCTAGGGAAGAGGCCTAAGCCAGCAGGGCGTTATCTCCCGAGGGGATCCAGACTGCGAGAGGGCACAGGCCAGGCCGAGGGACCACCCCTTCCCCCCGAGTGCACAAATTTTTGTGCACCGGGCCTCTAGTGTAATTATATGTGTGTTTTCCGATGGTCTTAGGTGACCCCTGTGAAAGGGTTGTTTGACCCCCAAAGGGGTCTCAACCCACAAGTTGAGAACCGCTATTCAATTGAGTATTATTCACTACTATACCCCAATGTCTTAGCATTGTATTTCGCTCAATAAATATTTGTTGAATAAATATGTTTTTCTACTTATTTTCCCTTAAATATTATATCATCACTTGAACCAAAATGAATAGAACATGCCAAAAAAAAAAAAAAGCAAAACAAACTTCAAGAAACATTTTTAAATTTTGGTTTCTAAAAACATTAGAAGTTTGAGGAGTGACTAAAATTATTCAAAAATTGGTCAATCAAAAACTACAAAAGTGCAGCCAGCCAGCCAGCATGGCTCAGTGGTTGAACATCAACCTATGAACCAGGAGGTCACTGGTTTGACTCTTGGTCAGGGCACATGCCTGGGTTGTGGGCTCAATTGCCAGTGTGGGGCATGCAGGAGGCAGTCCATCAATGATTCTGTTTCATCATTGATGTTTGTCTCTCTCTCCCCCTCCCTTCCTCTCTGAAATCAATAAAAATATATTTAAAAAAAAACACAAAAATAATTCTATAGTCTAGTCTGATGAAAAAATACTTAATACAAATGATCAAACATCTAAAATATTTAAAAAAGCCAAATTTTATGGGCTTTGGTTGTACTCTTATACTGCCAATAATTACAATTATAGTACTACTTTTTATATGGCCTCTATCTGGAAAAAATAAAGATGGTAACTACTGATACATTCCCAAATACTGGAGAAGTGTCTGTAAGATCCATAGATAATTAAAAATTTTAATTGGCGACATCTAGCAGATTTAACTTTGTTTCCCATTAAGTATTTGCTAGAATTTTCAAGTTACTAGGTGGAGAAATTTCACTGTTTTACCTTTACTGTCTGGTAACATCTGAATCTCCAAAATCTGAGTCTTTTTCATTGAATGACTAACTTCCTGATATCATTTGGCTTTTTACATTCCAAGAACTGGGCCTTCCGCAACAATCTCCAGATCTTTTAAAGGTCTTAAAATCAATATGACTCTGTTTATTTCTTTTCTTAATTGAATTATACTTGGTTGAGTTGCCTGGTTTATTGGTACAACATTGATTATTTTACCATATCATAGATCAAAAGAATGTTTATGGGTTACCATTAAAATTTCTAAATTAACTAAACTAAAGGTATGTGGTGAGGTAAAAATAAAGCACTTCAAACACTATTTCATTGCAGCTTAGTTTTATGATGTAATTTGTCACAGTATGTGAACATAGATTTTTTCCTATGCAATGTTGCTCAACAAATTATATTTGTTTCTACTAAAACAATGATTTTATATACTTTGAAAATGTGTAGATTAGTTATTTCCACCATTTTAAAATGATTCAGAATAAAATTCTTCTAACAAATAATTAACTCAAAAAAAATCATTGTTCATCATTTGGTCATTTCTGAGGAAAAATAATTTTGACTCTAAAATCTATGTGTTATTGATGTTAAGTTAACCATTTTGTATTGAAATAATACATAGCATTTTCCAAAAATTTAAATTTATCACTTAATGTCTATTGCTAATATAGTTTTATGTTTTTAAACAAAATGAAACTATTGTGTATGTTTATCTTGCTTATGTTTTACATGCAGTTTATAATTTATTTATCAGTTTTTGATAATTCCTGACATTTATCTTTCAAATATTAATTCTGTCCCATTCTCTCCTGTTCTGGAATTATAATTGAATAAATATAAATTTTCAAGTTTTTTCCACATATCTTTTTATACTCATGTATTTTCTACCTTTTTATTTTCCAGTGCTTCATTAGTAAGCATATCTCCTGTTCTGTCAGTTTAGTTGACAAAAATACTTCATTTATAATTATCTTAAAACTTGTATATATGCTAAGTGAATAAGCCAGTCAGAGAAAGATAAATATCACATGATCTCACTCACTTATGGAATATAATGAACAACATAAACTGATGAACAAAAATAGATCCAGAGACAGAGAAGCAACGACCAGATCGTCAAACCTTAGAGGGAAGGTAGGGGAGGGTCAGGGTAAGGGGGAGAGATCAACCAAAGGGCTTGTATGCATGCATATAAGCCTAACCAATGGACACGGACAATAGGGTTATGAGAGCATGAGTCTGGGGTGGTGGGGGGCAATGGGGGGTTAAGGACACATATGTAATACCTTAACCAATAAAGAAATTAAAAAAACTTTTATATAGTAGGAACTCAATTGAATGAATGAAAAAAAGGGTTTGAGTAACATAATTTTATTTTCCCCATGTGATTATGGTGATATTGGCTGGTACTATTACATTTTTATTTAAAAATCATATTTTAAATTGTGCTCTAAGCATCATATTTCAGAATCATTTACAGAAGCCTTAATTGTTGTGCTCTAATAATATAAACTCCCTAATTATTTAAAAAAATTGTTTAAAAATGGTTAACTCGTCCTAGCTGGTTTTGCTCAGTGGATAGAGTGTCGGCCTGTGGACTGAATGTTCCCGGGTTCAATTCCAGTCAAGGGTACATGCCCAGGGTTGCAGGCTCGACCCCCAATAGGGGGCATGCAGGAGGCAGCAGATCAATGATTGTCTTTGATGTTTTTATCTCTCTCTCCCTTCCTCTCTGAAATCAATAAAAATATATTTTTAAAAAGTTTGGACTTATCATTGAAAAGTAACTTTAGAGCAATGTGAATAAACCATTCTTCAGAGTAAAAAGCAAAATTGTGGAAAACAGAAAGTAGATTATGTGATATCTATGTTAATGGCGAGTTTCTATGGTAGGCAGAACACCAGGGAGTCTTGGTTAGCTGTCAAGGCGTTTGCTCTATCTGGCTTGCTGCCATGCATACATTTGTGCACTAACCAAAGCCATGTTTAAGGCTCAGAGTATGGGACAGATTGACATAGCTGTTCCAGAAATATAGATACGTTAAGCAGAGAAACATTCTATCACAAAGGTAGAAACAAAATGGAATACAAAAACACATTCTTTCAGTTGGCTATCTAGGAAAAAGGAGAATGTCATAGATTGCATAGTGGTCCTTAAAGCTATCTAGGTTCTAATCTCTGGAACCTGTGAATGTTACTTTATAATGAAGAAGAGACTTTACAGATTCATTTAAAGTAAAGATTTTGAAATGAGGAGATTGTATGGGATTATCTAAATGCAATCACAAATCTATTATAATAAAAGCATAATATGCTAATTAGACTGGACAGCCGAACGACCTTCCCGGCGTCATTCCAGACATCCTTCCGGACGACCTTCCGGATGAAGCCTCAGCGGGTGGGGGCCAAGGCAGAGGCAGTTAGGGGTGATTGGGCAGGCAGGCAGAGGGTTAGGGGCAATGAGGCAGGCAGATGACTAGTTAGGGGCGATGAGGCAGGCAGGTAGAGTGATTAGGGGTGATCAGGCAGGCAGCCAGGCGAGTGAGTAGGAGTCAGCAGTCCCAGATTGTGAGAGGAATGTCCGACTGCCAGTTTAGCTTGACCCCGCAGGGATCGGACCTAAAGCAACAGTCGGACATCCCCTTAGGAGTCCCAGATTGTGAAAGGGTGCAGGCTGGGATGAGGTACCTCCCCCGCTCCTTTGCATGAATTTCATGCACCAGGTCTCTATTGTCCTTATAGGATAAAATTTTGAAATTTTAAAAAAATGTATCTTTATTGTTGAAAGTATTACAGATGTCCCCCATTTGTTATAGCATAGTAAGAAGCTAGGAAAATTCCAGAACAAGTGGAATAGGGAAACTAACACAGATAGTTAAACAGCAGTTTGCAGCCACCTAGTAAATCCTATCTTCCCTAACACAAGGTCACTTAAGCGTAAATGGTTTGCACTTCTTCTCCACAACCAGAGGGTAAATAGCTTAAATCACCCTACTCAGGGAAACAGATAACAGAAATCCAATTAAGTGCCATTTTCCTAACACATCATGGACACTAGCTTTATATATATATATGTATTAGAGGCCTGTTGCATGAAAAGATTCATGCAATAGGCTTTCCCTTTCCCTGGCTGCCAGCACTAGTTTTCCTCCGGCAACCGGGACCCAGACCTTCGCTCCAGCCAGAGCTGCCTTCAAGCCTTAGCTGCCCCGCCCAGCCGCCTGGGACTGGTCACACATGGGGCCCCCGGGCAGGCTGGCGGATTGCTGCTGCCCCGCCCGGCCACCCCAGGTCAGGTCGCACACAGGATGCCCACCACCCTGGGTTGCAGATAACAGGCCCGGATGGTGGCAGGGCAGGCGGGATGGCGCTGTCCCACCCTGCCTGTGGTATGCAAACTAGCCACCATCTTTCTTGGAAGTTAATTTGCATATCATGCTGATTAGCCAATGGTAGGTGTAGCGAAGGTATGGTCAATTACCATGTTTGTCTATTATTAGATAGGGTTGGGACCACACAGTTAATCCAGGATAATTGCATCATCAGAAGATCCTACATTTAATCACCTCTGTCAATGACAGTCCATTTTACCATGTCCAGCCTGGACTGCTGGCTTCTAACCACTTGCCTGCTTGCCTGCCTTATTGCCCCTAACCTCTCTGCCTGCCTGCCTGATCACCCCTAACTGCTCGCCTGACTGCCTCATCACACCTAACTGCCTCTGCCTCAGTCCCTACTGCAGCAGCTTCATCCAGAAGGACATCTAGAATGATGTCTGGAAGGTCATCTGGCTGTTTAGTCTAACTGGCATATTACCCTTTTATTATTATAGATAGGTTTCAGGGTGGACTTCTTTTTTTTTTTTTTTCAGGGGGGATTTCTATCTTACAAGATCTGTATATTGCACTGTGTGCCCACCACCTAAAGTGAAATCATCTTTTGTCACCATCTATTAGGCCCCCTTTCCTCTGACAACCACCACACTGCTATTTATATTCATGAGTTTCAGTTTTATATCCCACAAATGAGTGAAATCATATGTTTCTTAGCTTTTTCTGCCTGACTTGTTTCACCTAGCATAACATTCTCAAGGTCCATCCATGTTGTTATAAATGGCAGTATTTCATCCTTTCTTATGGAAATATTTTCTAAGAAAAGTACTATCAATATAATACTACATAATACTTAGTGAAATATTTTTTTTAAAATATCTATAAATTATGCAATCATTAATGGCCTAGGTCTCCTGTAAACAAATGGTTCTTATTTTACAAATTATAAATGTATCCCTTTCTTTCCCACAGCAAATTAATAAACAAAAACATTGCTATTGATATCTATGATCCACAATCCATTTTACCTTAAAATATTTTAGTTACAGAAGTTAGAGCTGAAAATAACTCTATCCTTGCATAAAATAGATTCTTGGAGAGAATAATAATAATGCAGTATTAATGAGGATTATTGTTTAGGATGGAAGGATCACCTTAAAATCAAGTCCAACTCCTAAAATCCACTTCTATCAAATTTTTATTAGTTCTAGGATATCAATATCACATGCAGAAGGAAGCTTTAATTAAAGGTATCTTGAAGCTAAGATGGCGGCATAGGTAAATAACTGAAATTGCTGGCTCCCACAACCACTTCAAAACTACAACTAAAAGACAAAACAGACATCATCCAGAACCACAGGAAGGCTGGCTGAGTGGAAATTCTACAACTAGAAGGAAAGAGAAAAGCACACTGAGATTCAGAGGAGGCGCGAAAGTAAAGTGCAGTGGTACAGAGGCGTATGTGGAAAGGGCTGGCCACTGAGGACACAGCTGTCTTTTTCAATCAGGAGGAAGACACAAGCTGCTGACTGCTCTGAACTCCAGTTATGGGTGAGTCTCTGGGGACCCAGACTCATATGTGGAGAAACTGGACTGTCTGGCAGCGGGCGGAACTAGAGGACGACTTTCTCGCAGAGGTGCTTGCAGCTATTACCGTACACTGAGACCCGGGGCCTCTTAGGGCAGGGCTGAGAATCAGCCATAGCTGTTCGCTCTGCCCTGTTGATTTCCTGAGACCCCGCCCCAGCCAAGCTGTGCACAAAGGCTTTGGCATATGAATGACCTGGCCTTTTGCAATCTAAAATTACCTAACAGTTTGGCTCAGTGGATTGAGCATCGGCCTGTGGACTCAAGGGTCCCAGGTTTGATTCCAGTCAAGGGCATGTACCTTGGTTGTGGGCACATACCCAGTAGGGACTGTGCAGGAAGCAGCTGATTGATGTTTCTCTCTCATGGATGTTGCTACTTCTTCTCTGTAAAAATCAATAAAATATAAAAAATAAAAAAAAAAAAAAAAAAAAAAGATGATAGTGCTACCTATCATACGGGGTTTTTGGTATTGGAATTACTTTGTAAGTCAGAAAACTTTCTACAGGTAAAACGATGTCCGTAATAATTTCTACATGCAGGGTACTTAGCACATTGCCTTGCTCTGTAAGCCACTTGAGGGCAAGGGCTGTGTCTTATTTGGTAACTTGCT
>NW_006383014.1:1956051-1962020 GCF_000327345.1 Myotis davidii | reverse complement strand
TATGTATATATACATATACAGTGGGACCTTGACTTACGAGTGTCCCGACTAATGAGTTTTTTGAGATACCAGCTGTCTCTCTGCCGATTTTTTGCATTGAGTTGATAGAGTAATTTGAGTTAATGAGCTCCTTAATGAGCTCGGTCTCGGAACGAATTAAACTCGTAAGTCAAGGCCCCACTGTATATGAAATACTGAAAGGTATTGAGGAAGAAGAAGAAAAAGATAAAAATTATGAATAACAAGTACATCTCTATCAACAAGTGAATCTAAAAATCAAATGAATAAAAAATCTGATGAACAGAATAAACTGGTGAATATAATATAATCAGGGGCATAGAAAGGGAGTGGACTGACAATTTTCAGGGGTAAAGGAGTATGGGGGGTGCAGGAGGAGACTCAAAAATTTTACACCTATCGATGAGAACAGCGGGGTGGGGGGGCAAGTAAGGGCAGAAAGTGGGGTGGAACCGGTGGAGGGGAGCTATGGGGGGAAAAAGAGGAACAACTGTAATAATCTGAACAATAAGATTTAATTTTAAAAAAGGTATTTTTTATACACATAAAGCAAAAGTAACTTTTAGAAAGTTGTAATATGACAAAATACACTTTATAGAGACCTATGACACCACACTCTATTAGTTCTCCTATCTCAGTGTACACAACGGCTCAGCCTTTGCTGACGTTTCTGCCCAATAGTCAGATGTTGCTGTGACCCAGGACTCATTAGCCATCTTCTTGTTGTTGAATATAAGTCACATACAAATGACTTTCACAATTATATTGCTGGATCTGACCTCTCCACTATTTTCCAGATTCATTACAGATTCAGCCTCCCACCTCATATATATAGTTAAGTCTAACAAATACGCTACAGAGTATTTGTCCTGAGTAACCATCTTGTGTGTATATATGTTTGTGTGCCTGCAAGAGAAAGAGAGATTGATTCTGTATCTTATCAAAAAGACTCGAAGTTAGTAAATACAAAGAAGTCTGGATGATTTGGAGGAGAATTTGGACTACAAGAGCAACATTGGAAAATATCAAAAGAATACAGAGCTAAGAATAGCTAAGCGAGTTAGAGATATAATATTGTTTATTAATAAAGACATATTATTAAGTATTTAATATGTTATTAAAGTATATATTAAAGACAGTATAGATTACATTTTAGATATCACTTCAAAATCATGGTGCTATACATGCTCTACAAAAAGCAGTTCTGGGATAAAAAAAATGCTTAGAGATGCTGTTTAAAAATGGCTACTCTCAAAAATCCATGATACATATGTTTATCTAGTAAGCCTCTAAAGACCAGTTGTTTGTCCAGCTGCTGTTCTCAGTGGTTGAGCGTCAACCCATGAACCCGGAGGTGACAGTTTGATTCTTGGTCAGGGTACATGTCTGAGTTGTGGGCTCGATCCCCAGTATGGGGCATGCAAGAAGCAGCTGATCAATGATTCTCTCATCATTGATGTTTCTATCTCTTGCTGCCTCTCCCTTCCTCTCTGAAATAAATAAAAATACATTTTAAAAAATAAGAAATTAGTGTTATAAGGAATACTTGAATTCTACTTCTCCATCTTCCAGATGAATGGAGAAGGCTCTGGAGATCTGGAGAAATGTCTTGGGTCTGTGAGTGTCTGAAAGATTCAGGGGAACTTTGGCCAGGAACATGTACTTTAGAAACTATTTAAGAAAACTATTGAGAAAACAATAGATTTTTATTGTATTAAACTGCTAGGATGTTGGGTCTGTGGGTTATAGCAGAACCTACATGCACTAATGTAATAACCTTGACAGTAGTAGACTGAGGAGTGGTGAATTCTAAAATCAGAGAAAAATGTGCAAAACAGCTAAAGATATTTGTAAACTGTTTTGATAGTCTACTAGGTGGCAGTGGCAGCTTTTAGTTAGCTGTTTTGTGTGCTTTATTTTCCCTCATTGTTTGAAATAATACACCTCTGTGAGTGGTCTAGTCAAATATCAGCTAGACTAAATCTACCTAGTTGTTTTCTCATAATTTCTCATCCTCTTGACTAGTTTACATGGTAAATCTTAATAATTAAAATGTTCAACAATTGTCCAGATAGTACAATACCAAGCAATCTGCTTGAAGGTAAGTGTGCTAGCAAAGATCATGTCCCCAAATGGTCTGCTAGTCTACCAGGAGCAAAAGCTCCCTGATACCAGCCAGCGTTTGCAAATAGGTTTCATTTAAGATGATGTCAGGAGAGTTTCTGTTTCTCTTCTATCTAGAAGAATATCACTAAATTCCTTTTCCTTTCCAAGATTCATAATTCTTCCAACTTCATAAAAAGGGTTGGGAGAGGAGAAGAAAAAGTTTCTCAGAACATATGCAATAGAACTAAAAAAGACCTACTGAATTTCATCAATTCTAAGATGCCCATTTTTTTTTTACATTTTAGCTGAAACTGTAACTGATTTGCCTCTTGTGCTCAATGTACTCAGAAAGCATTATGTCATAATTCAATTGGCAGCAATTTTTCTTTTTTACTTGTATTTCAAATATGATCTTATATTGAACTGAAAGTCTCCCCCCACCGCCACCCTTCTTAGTTTGTCTTACATTGACAGTGTCTTTGATTTGGTGACATATAGTCATTATTGCATATTTTCTAGATCAACAATATGTCACTTAAATTTACATATCAAAAAATTTGCTGGGCTATTTTTTTGTTCTAAGATGTGACAGCCGTATTTTTTTAAACATTACATATTGTTTCAACATTGAGCTGCCTTCTACCTATTTGAAGTTCTAGTGTCTTTCCTACAACATTGCAACCACTCCAGTGATTATTAAAATGCAATCAATAGTATGGAAGATTGCATTTTGGCTTCTAAATCTGTCCTATTTATTCAAAAAATGTTTCACCTAAGTTTTCACCGAAATCATTTCATTCTTTTCTCCAAAAAGCCCCCCAGACTCCCCCATGGAAGAAGTCCAGCTGTGTTTACCAGAGCTAGGACTAAGGCCAATGCTCGGAGCCTCTGTCCCACACTGAAGCACAGGCTGGTCCTGCATCAGCCTAGCGCAGTTTTTGTTCCCAGCTGTAGTGCATTGTGTGAGTGGTCTGCATGGCCTTGGGCCATGGAGCGTCTATGGCCACATGCCTATGGAGGGAGCACAGGAGAGTGCAAGGGAGCAGGAGCAAAGTCAGAGGAACAAGAGTAAAACAAGTGAGCCTAGAAAGAAGTGCTTTGTCTGCACTTACAGTGGCTCCACCTCCTTTAGACAATGGTTTCTGTTCCAAGGTGTGACTGACAAGCAGGCATCTTTTCTATGTCCCCCACCTTCACTGTGCATGCATCCATCTTCCCCCTCCCCCGGTGATTTTAAGAGTATGACTGGTGGTTCCCTGGGGAGTATAAAGTTGCTTCTTGGTGACGTTGCTCAGATGACCATGCTTAAAATGTCTGGCCTTTTCTTTGCCTTCTTCCTGTTACTAATAACAAGCTAATTACAATGGTAATTACACATGTGGTTTGACCCAGTGTGGGGAAAGGTGTTTTATCCCAAAATATCTCTTCCATTCTTCAGCATTTAATCTGAGATAAAGATGAACCATTCCAACCTACACAGAAGGGTCATTCACAGTTTGGTTAATATAAATGATGGGCTTGTATCATCTCTATTTTGAACATAAGGTAAATCATCCCATTGAAAGAATCATATTTCCCAAAGCTATACAATAAACCAGTGACAAAACAGAACATAAGTACCCCCCCCCCCCCTTTTTTTTACTTTCTTAGCAATTGCATTTATAAACTAGGGTCTTTTTCCATGTAAGATAGAACATATACCATAACTTACAATGCCCACTATTAGCTTTAGTCTTTTAAGAAGATCAAACCAAAATGATTACAAAAGAACAAGGATTTGGGGGTGGGGCGGGCTAAAAGGGGTCGATGGGGGGAACAATAAAGATTTAATTTGAAAAGTGGAAATTCAAATATATCAAGAAATCTCTGACAAAATAACATTTTGTGTAACAAATGCTTCTTGAAAGGTGAAAATGACAGCATTTCAATATGTCTAAAATACTGATTAGAAAGAGAGGTATTAATCCAAATTATTCAGGTTTCGTAAACATATGCTTATTTTCAGCCTATGTAGAGGCTGGAGAAAAAAAAACCACCCATACATTTTATCTTAGGTATGTTTTCCTTATAATGTTTCAGAATTTTGGCAGATTAATTTTTAAATATGTTTTTATTGATTTCAGAGAAGCAAGGGGAGTGATACAGAGATAGAAAAATCAATGGTGAGAGAGAATCATTCATCTATTGTCTCCTGCACGTCCCCCAGTGGGGATCGAGCCTGCAACCAGGACATGTGCCCTGACCAGGAATTGAACCGTGACCTCCTAGTTCATAGGTTGATACTCAACCACTGAGCCATGCTAGCTGGGCATTGGCAGATTTTTTTTTTTTTAAAGTCCCCAAGTTCTTAAAACTTAGTAAAACCGGTAATGAGGAGGGGTCCAGAGAGTAGAAGCAGGGAAAAGAGTAGACAGTATATAGAACTGGAATACATGTCTGAGCTGTAAGCTTTAGAGGCAAACAGATATCGTAGAGACAACAGGGCACCGGAAAGGAAACTGCATTGTGCCAAAAGTTTACAAGTTTAGTTCCAGATTAAAGAGTTTAAACGTGTTTTGACATAAACATGGAATTCTTCACGAAAGGGACATGCACTGGCAGCTGAAAGGGAAACATAAGTGTAGTTTTTCTGAAATACTCAGAGTAATTCTTGAAGAACTTTGTCACTCTGAAACAGAACACAATGGAACAGATATTTTCACGGTGCTTAGTGAATTATTTCTCATCGCTACTCAGTCAAACACATTTCCCCTTTCAATAGACAAGATGGACGTGCACATATTTAGGGCATATGCTAGAGCAGAGCTTCTCGTCCTGGGCACTGCGGATGTTTCAGGCCAGATAACCCTTTGCTGTGGGGGCCTGTCTGTGCGCTGTAGATGTTCATCCCTGGTTTCTACCCTTAGATTCCAGTAACAGCCTTCCACAGCTGTGATAACTAAAATGTCTCCACGTACTGCCTGGGGGCTGAGGGGCCAAGTCACCCCTGGATGAGTATCAATCACTATGCTAGAGGTAAGCCTCACAAAATGAGTATATCTAAAAATGTTCCCCCCATCATCTCCAATTTTACACATTTTCTGCTGGAATTGGAAACATACAAAAGGCCCCTTGCAGTCATTGATCTGTAGCTTCCCACACACAGGATCTGAGTTATTTAAGTTCATGTAAAGGGAACTGGAGATTCCTGAAAGGCCACTCATGGTAGGGAATGAGGAGGTAAGGTGGGCTTTGGGTGATGCTCTCTCTGAAGACTCTAAGGAAGGAGCTATTTCATGCAATTTCTCAGCTTCTGGTGTTGCTGGAAATCCTTGGCACTCCTTGGAGATGCATCACTCCATTCTCTGCCTCCATTTTTCATGTATTTTCTCCCTCCTCCTCCATCTCCTCTTTTTTTTTTTAATTTTGTTTTATTGCTTAAAGTATTACAGAGTATTACATATGTCTCCTTTTTGTTCCCCCCCTTGACCTCTCCCCCGACCTCCCCTACCCTCCAGTGTCTTGTGTCCATTGGTTATGCTTATATGCATACATACAAGTCCTTCAGTTGATCTCTTACCCCTCCCCTTCCCCGACCCTCCCTGGCCTTCCCGCTGTAGTTTGACAGTCCGTTTGATGCTGCTCTACTTCTGTATCTGTTTTTGTTCATCAGTTTATAATGGTCTTTATTATCCATAAATAAGTGAGATCATGTGGTATTTTTCTTTCATTGACTGGCTTATTTCACTTAGCATAATGCTCTCCAGTTCCATCTATGCTGTTGCAAATGGTAAGAACTCATTCTTTTTTACTGCAGCATAGTATTCCATTGTGTAGATACACCACAGTTTTTTTTTTTTAAATAT
>NW_006383014.1:1952813-1955853 GCF_000327345.1 Myotis davidii | reverse complement strand
GAAGTCCTTTGCCGATTTTTTGATTGGATTGTTTATCTTCCTTTTTTTAAGTTGTATGAGTTCCCTATAAATGTTGGAGATTAAACCCTTATTCGTGATAACATTGGCAAATATGTTCTCCCATGCAGTGGGCTTTCTTGTTGTTTTGTTGATGGTTTCTTTGGCTGTGCAGAAGCTCTTTATTTTGATGTAGTCCCATTTGCTTATTTTCTCTTTAGTTTCCAATGCCCTAGGAGCTGTATCGGTTCCTCCTTCTCTTCTAAGGACACTACCTATGTTGGATTAGGGTCTATTCTAATTGAATATGACCCCATCTTCACTTGAGTATATTTGCAAAAACTCTTTCCAAATAAGGTCACATTTACAAGTACTGGAAGTTAGAACTTAAGCATCTTTTATATATATATTATTGTTGATTTCAGAGAAGAAGGGAGAGAGATAGAAACATCAATCATGAGAGAGAATCATCGATTAGCTGTCTCCTGCATGCTCCACTCTGGGGATCAAACCCGCAACCCAGGCATGTACCCTGACAAAGAACAACTACCTCCTGGTTCATAGGTCAATGCTCGACAATTGAGCCATGCTGGCTGGACTTCAACATCTTTTGAGAGGACACAATTCAACCTATACAACAGGATCCAAAGGGGAGAGGTTTGTTCTCAACTGGTCCCAAGAAAAATCGTCACTAGGGAGGCTTCAAAAGCATTAGTCAGAAGCCCAGGCCCGTTGAGGAAAGGGTAGGTAATGAATAGAGTGAAAAGGTCAATGCAGAAGACTCATCTCATTGTGGGATCTCTAGGGTTGAAAGATACAACTCAAATATGAAATAAAAGAGTATTTTGTACTTTGTGACTTTTGTGTATGTGTGAGCAGCTAATGTGGAAGTTATTAAATAATGGATAGTATCTCTGTCTTGTTTACTATGGAAGATGGCAGATTGAGGATATGTAGGTAACGGATGAACATTTTAGTTGAGGTCATTTAAAAAAACCCTATAACGAGGAGGGAGGGAGGGGGAGATTTTGATTAAGCAAGGGATACAGCCATCCCATAGATACCTTGCATGGAGGCAGCTGAGCTAATAAAAATCCTGATCTCTTCCCTCCATCCCCCCTGCCAGTGCTACCCAAATGGTCAAACTCAACCAAAAGGGCAACCTGCTGAAACTGTGTGTACAGATCAGACCTCTGCTGCTAGCTCCCCCCACCCCTGCACTCCCATCCACCGGTACATGAGCAAGCTTAAGAGGGTGAAGAGTGGATGAGTCCAAAGGAACATATCTAGCCCACATAAGAAATTTTAGTAAATATATTTTCTTCTCTATATTATTTTTCTATTCAAAAGTAAAATTCAGTTTTCATTAATTTGCCCGTATTTTGATGGTTAATTTATTTATTACTCTCTGAATAAAAATAAGCAAAAATAATTCACAGTGGTTTAGACCAGTGGTCAACATGTAACACTATCTGTCTCTGGTTCTGGATATTTTGTAGAATAAACATTGTAGCATTTCATTATGCTATGCATTATTTGGGGGCTGCACCCCAAATACGGACAAGAAAATGACCAGAAGTCAGGAGACTTTGGCTCTAGTCCCAGCTTTGCAGATAACTTGAGGAGTGATATTCATGCAAGTCACTTAATATTTTTGTAATATTAGGGAGTTGGGCATCTCTGTTAGTTACACAACTTTATTGCCTCTAACTTCTTTTATTTGGGGTTCATTATTCATGATGATATCACATTCACTAATATTCTTGCCTTGATTATATCTTTAAAAAAGAGAAAAACAGCAATGAACAAAAACCTTATCAATTTGTGAAACTGTCTGTAAAGAATGTGAAATGTAGACAGATGTAGTTAGTAGTTTTCACAAAAGATTTAGATGACTCAAGACAAAGAGATGCACATATCCCAAAATCCCAGCTTTCTAAATGGCTCAAGCATTTTTTAACCTTAGAAACCTGCCACATGCTTTTTTCGCTTCTGCACAAGTTTCTTTTCTGGCTAACTCCTGCTCTTCCATCTGGTCACAGCTAGCCCTCATTCAGAGAAGCATTCCTTGACCCTTCCCACTTTTTATAAGGGACCTTAAGTAAGGTTATTTTCATTCTTAGGATCTATTTCTTTTCATTTATTGTGCTTTTTATAATTTATATTTATGTATTTATTTGAATATTTCTTTGGCTTACCTCCTGTTTTTTTCTTCTTTTTTTTCTATTTGACTGTAATTCCTGGTGGCAGAGATCATATCTGGATATATTTTGATTCTGTCTCCCCAGTGCTTATCACAGTGCCTCACCAAAATTAACTAATCAATTTTCAAATGGCCAAATGAATAAACTGAGCTATGTTGTCACTGGACCTGTAATTACTATATCATGAGGAGGAATTTGGGTTTGTGAGTCTTTGTATAACTTAATATAGTCTATTATATTTATTGTCCAGTGGTTTGTCAAAGGGACAGATATTAGGAGCTGCATGGCCAAAGCATGGAAGGTGGCCAGTTTCCCTTGCCTTAGGGCCTGAGTGCCAAGGAGATAAAGTACATTGGTAGAGAAAACAAGTTAAAAATAATAAAATACTGAAAATAAAATGAAGATAACAATCCCAATATATAAAAGCCCTGGGTCCCGCAGGACCGGAGCCTTGACCAACTGGAAGTCAGTCCTGCAGTCAGCCCTGGGTTGCTGTGGAGACCCAGCACTGACTGCTGAGGGGGCTGCGAATCAGGCCCAGAGAGAGACCTGAAGAGAGAAGCAGGGTCTGATCTGTAGCCTCTGTGGCAGCTGTTGATCAGCACTTGCCTTTCTCTTTTGCTCAAGCAGCTGTGCCTCCATTTCTCCCCAAGCCCCCAACTGGGCTGCTGATCAGCCCCACCTTTCTGATCAGGCCCCATTGATAGGCCCAGAGACACTAACTGGCATAAAAACTGACCAATCAGAGCCAAATTTTGGTGAAGTGTGAGGAGCCAATGGCTGCCTAGGAGGTGGAGCTTTTGATGCTGACTGGCATAGGAACTGATCAATCAGAACCC
>NW_006383014.1:1950832-1952215 GCF_000327345.1 Myotis davidii | reverse complement strand
CCCTCCAGTGTGACAACCACAATTGTCTCCAGACATTGCTAAATGCCCCTTGGGAGACAACATTGCCTCAGTTGAGAACCACCATACCTCAGAATTAATAAACAAAATATCAAACCAAACCAAACAAAACCCAATAGCCCTCATACTACTCATTATCATTTCATGATTCTAGAACCTTAAGAAAATCTGGTAAGACACATAGTGATCTCTTCACTTTATTTTTTAAATATATTTTTATTTCAGAGAGGAAGGGAGAGGGAGAAAGAGGTACAAACATTAATGATGAGAGAGAATCATTGATTGGCTGCCTCCTGCACATCCCCTATTGGGGATAGAGTCCATAACTGGGCATATGCCCTGACCAGGAATAAAACCATGTCCTCCTGGTTCATAAGTTGACACTCAACCACTAAGCCACATCTTCCAGGCCAAGGAAACTTTCTTAATCTCTGAAGGATAGCCATAAAAATTCTACAGGAAATGTTATACTACCATCATTGTTTCACCATTGAAGACCAGGAGCTTACTCAGCAGTGTACTGCTGTTGATCAGCACTTGCCTTTCTCTTTTGCTCAAGCAGCTGTGCCTCCATTTCTCCCCAAGCCCCCAACTGGGCTGCTGATCAGCCCCACCTTTCTGATCAGGCCCAATTGATAGGCCCAGAGACACTAACTGGCATAAAAACTGACCAATCAGAGCCAAATTTTGGTGAAGTGTGAGGAGCCAATGGCTGCCTAGGAGGTGGAGCTTTTGATGCTGACTGGCATAGGAACTGATCAATCAGAACCAAATCTGGGTGAACTGTGAGGAGCCAATGGCTTCCTAGGAGGCAGAGCTTTTGACATTGACAGGAATAGAAACTGACCAATCAGAACCAAATTGGCCAGCAGAGGAGCAGTTGGGGGGGCAAGATCACACCTGCAGGGAAGGGTGTTTGGGGGTGAGATCAGGCCAGCAGGAGAGAGCAGTTGGGGGTGAGATCAAGACGGCAGGTGGTGGTTAGGGGGTGATCAGGCTGGCAGGCAGAAGCAGTTAGGGGCAATCAGGCAGGCAGACAGGCAAGTGGTTGGGAGCCAGCAGTCCCGGATTGTGAGGAGGATGTCTGACTGCTGGTCTGACTAAACCGGCAGTCAGACATCCCCTGAAGGGTCCCAGATTGGAGAAGGTGCAGGCTGGAGAAGGGATACCCCCCCACCAAAATTTGTGCACTGGGCCTCTAGTAATATAAATAAGACTACTCTAAAAAGTTTATCATTCTAAACCAGGGTTTCTCAACCTCTGTACCAGTGGCATTATTTTAAACCATATAATTCTTTGATGTGGTAAGTGCCCTGTGCATTGTAGGATGTTTAGCAGCATCCTTGGCTTCTATACAGTTGATTC
>NW_006383014.1:1945095-1950639 GCF_000327345.1 Myotis davidii | reverse complement strand
GACACATAGTGATCTCTTCACTTTATTTTTTAAATATATTTTTATTTCAGAGAGGAAGGGAGAGGGAGAAAGAGGTACAAACATTAATGATGAGAGAGAATCATTGATTGGCTGCCTCCTGCACATCCCCTATTGGGGATAGAGTCCATAACTGGGCATATGCCCTGACCAGGAATCAAACCATGTCCTCCTGGTTCATAAGTTGACACTCACCCACTGAGTTACCATGGCCAGGCAGTGTTCTCTTCACTTTATATGCAAAGAAAAGGAAAGAGGATAAATTAAGTTGTAACTTCAGTTCCAATCCAGAAAGAGGCAGAGCCACGATTATGTACACCAGCCTTTTAATTCCAAAGTTTATGCTGTTTCCACAAATCTATTTTGTTACCTTAGTAAAAACATCCACTGGAAGGAAGGACCCCAGAGCACAGATGAGCACCAGCCCATGGGAGGTGAGTGTCCTAAAGCTGTGCTGCACACCATCACTCCCAGGGTTGTGTCACCTCTAAGTGGCAGAGGTTCAACTTAGGATGCCTAGTGGCTGTCATCTGAGCCCTCCTTCCCAGCAACACATTCCCAAGCTAGAAAAGGGAATTTCCAGATATTTCCTGACCCCATCCTTTACAGGAGACACCTAGAAGAAAGAGATTCTATTTTCCTTTTCAATATACATTTTATTAAAAGGAAGATAAACAATCCAATCAAAAACTGGGCAAAGGACTTAGACACTTTTTGAAAGTGGACATACAAAAGGTCATGAGACATATGAAAACATGCTCAAAGTCACTAATCATCTGAGACTTCCAGGTTTCTTGTCCCAGCATCAAGAAGGGTTCAAGAAATCTGGAGAAGACTGTGTGTAGATTAATAAAGAGTCCAGAGATGAAGCATAATTTTGAAAGGCATTAGGGGGTCAGAGGAGCCTAGCTAAAGGAGCTAAGATCTAAGTTTTAAGATCTAAGATCCTAATGTCCAAGGTCTCAGGTCCAAGGTCTCAGGTCTCCTCGTCCCAGGACCCCATGCTTTTTAATAACACAATTTGTCCTGAGGCGAGGCAAAGATATACACTTCAAAGGGTCAGAGTTTCCTACAGAGTCCATTGTCAGAATGGGGGAATTAGCCTAAGGCTGTTCAGGTGTTTGGCCAGTAGGAGGCAATAACATGTAGATTAAGATGCCCTAAACTCTCTGGCAGCCAAGCAATAATCCCTTTTCAGGTCTGAGGAAATGCCATTGCCACTCCAGATGATTCAGCCCTGCTCAACATGCTGCAATTGGTTTCCATAGCCATCAACAAATCAACAAACGATAAGTGCTGGTGAGGGTGTGGGGAAAAGACACCCTCATGCATCGCTGGTGGGAATGAAGACTGATGTAGCCACTGTGGAAAACAGTATGGAGTTTCCTCAAAAAATTAAAAATGGAACTCGCATTTGACCCTAGAAATGGAAATCCCACTTCTAGGAATATATCCCAGGAAATCAGAAACACAATCAGAAAGGACATATGCACCCTTATGTTTATAGCAGCACAATTCACCATAGCTAAAATTTGGAAACAGCCTAAGTGCCCATCAACCGATGAGTAGATTAAAAAATTATGGTACATCTACACAGTGGGATACTATGCTGCTGTAAAAAAGAAAGAACTCATACCATTTGCAACAGCATGGATGGACCTGGAGAGCATTATGCTAAGCGAAATAACCCAGTCAAAGAAAGATAAATATATGATCTCACTCATTTGTGGAATTTAATGAACACCATAAACTGATGAACCAAAATAGAGCCAGAGACATAAAAGCATCAAACAGACCGTCCAAATTCAGAGGGAAGGAAGGGAAGGATAGAAGGGAGGAGGGGTAAAAGATCAACCAAAGGACTTGTATGCATGCATATAAGCATTACCAATGGACACAGACACTAGGGGGGTGAGGGCATGTGCTAGGGGGTGGGGGTGGCCTGGGAGAGGTCAATGGGGAAAAAAGGAGACATATGTAATAGTATATGTAATACTTTAAACAATAATTTTAAAAAATTAAATTAAATTTATGAGTGTGACATTGGTTTATATAATTATATAGGTTTCAAGTGTATAATTCTATATTATCTGTATAATTGCATTGTTTGCATTTGAATCTCCTGCCATTATCATCACTGTAGATTTGTAGTGACACTAAATTTTAAGAGCAGAATTGGAAATATCAGTGGTTGATGTGTTTTTAGAAACACTAAATTCGTTTTTTTTTTTTTTACTTGATCAGGAATGGTTTGTGGAAGAGGCAGGCAGGGAGAAATAGAATCAAAGAAAGAGAAACAGACCAAGAGAGGTTGGAAGAAAGAAATAGAGAGACAAAGACAGACAGGAAGTGACACACTTGGACACATCTGGAGTCATAGAGAGAGGCACACAGACGGAGAAGCACTTACAGACACAGAGAGGGAGAGACACATAGAGACACAGAGTCAGGAGGGAGATGAGAGGTGGGGACTTTTGTGGCACAGGCGGAGGCTGAGGGCTGAGAAACGGGCCTGGAATGTAGGCCTGTGAGGGAGTTGTGAAAGGCAGGTGGGGACTGATGATTGATCAGGAACTCTACGGGCTTCACTGTTAAACATACTGAGAAACACAGTGAGTCTGTACAATGCGCTGACAGAGCTCTCACACATACCCAGATAATAACCCCTGGAGAACACAGGCCATGGAGACCCCTGTTCCCTCTTTCTCACTTCTCTGTCCCTTTCTCTATTTCCCTCTGGGCCCTGAAAATCCAAGAGCAGCTGACTTAGGTATATATCAGGAAAGGTTCAGCATAGGTTAGGCCAACTGCAAGCAGCTGTGTGCAGCCTGGGTGGGGGCAGGGGTAGCTCTGAGCACAACGTTTGGGAGAGCCTCAAACACGAGCTCTCCCAGGACCACTCAGACCATTCTAGACCTCTAGATTGAAGCCCACAGCACTGAGGCGGCCACTATCCAGTTTATAGCATCACGATTACAGTGGAAACCTGACTAGGCTGGGAAGGGCTTTAGTGCCTGGTCCACATAATATCTGATACCTCCCTCCGGATCAGAAAGCTCCAAAATCAACATTCAGGATCCAGATATTTTTTTAACTGACTTCTCAGCTGACAGCCAGAGCCAGCCATACAGTCGACCAGACTGTATGCAGCTGACGGTTAGCCACAGAATAGTTAGCCTTCAGGTGAGAAATTGAGTTGACATTGAACATGGAGGAAGTAGTTGTTTGTCATAGTTTATGATAAAAATATGTTTCAGTCTGTGGTTATGGCATTCGCCCTAAGTGTGGGAATTGTGAGGAGCATAATTGCCACCTGAGACAGAGATTTCAGACTAAATCATGACCATTCACTATTCCCTGAAGTCCTAGAGTGAGTTTCTAGTCCAACTGCTTACTTTTCTCAGGAGGGCACCCAGGACCACAGAGGCGAAGGGACTTGTCTAAGATCGTGAAGTAACAGGCTTCTTACTCTTCACCCTGTGTTACTTCCGTTTAGGGAGTGCAAATTAATAGTAATATTTTAAGTAGAAATTATGGTCTTTTTGAGAATTTCCAATTAATAGTCAAAGGAATGTCACTGCATAGAATGTTTAATAGACAGAGAGAATTAGAGGGAGAACTGAGAAAAAGTATCCAGCATCTTGCCTTCCATGTGTGTAACAAATACTTATTGAATGAAATGAATGGGGTCAAATTATTAATATTCTTCTCAGAAGGTTCCCATTATATGAAACAGCCACAGAATGATTTACCTTAGTGAGTGACAGGGCTCACAACACAAAGGATCACATATTTTTGGACAGATGTTGTTCTTATATAATTAAAACTAATGAAAAATTCACTGAACAAATGAAATGCTAAAGATATAAATGATGCTCAAAAGATGAACAGGTGTGAACCACATGTAAGTACTTAATAAAATATACACTCTCAGGACATGGGAAGTTTCTTTCTTGTCCCGCTGCCCTTGCAGAGTGAAGCAAATCCTACTTCCAAATCTCTTTATCTTGGATTTTCTTCCCAGGTGAAAAGTTCTTCTTCCCTGTAAAATTCCACAGAAATGTCATGTTAAATAGAACATCAGTTAAATAGAACTTTTCATGAAATATTGCCACCAGCAATTTCGGGCAGGGGCAGTGTTCCTCCTAGAGGTTGAAATATCATTGAAAGGTTGAATGAACCAAATCACATGTCACATTTTTCAGATAACTAGATTCTCTGGGGGCTAATGAGTTATAAAATTTTAATAGGACCTCAACGAATCTCTCAGGACTCCTTGTATTTCATCCTATTCTGAGCACGAATCATGCAAAAGTTCACCACATCAACTTGTTTCTCAACTGTGTTTGTACCTTAAAACCTTCCCTCTTCTCTTACTTGGCAAGTGGAAATGTGATGATCTGCCCATGGTCCCAGGTCATCTGAGCATTGAGGCTGCTGTTCTGTTTACTGCTTTCAAAATGTCATCTCTTCTCCAAGGCAACATCGTCCTGGCCTTTTGACATGTTGGAAGACCAAAGAAACTGTAACACAGCTCTTTGAGCATCTCTGTTTTTGGCTGTACATTGCTTAGTGCACATAGAAGGCCAAGGATTTTCCTTTACGTTTTAAAGATTCTTATGTTAAATGATTCTAAAAAAACACATTTTTAAAGCATATGAATATTTTAGATTTCCTAAAGTCTTACCTTTTGTTTGTTTATAGCACACAAACTAAACTTTACCAAGATTTTAACATGCATTATCCCATCTAAGCTCATAACCTTTTGAAAGATCTGACTACATGCATATTAAAAATAAGAAATGTGCCTCAGAGAAAGATTAAAGGACCTGTCTTAAGACACACACTTGGAAGAAACAAGATTTGAATAATCTAATTCAATCACTTTAAATCACGTTGAAACTATTTAAAAATATTTTCTAGCATATTATCTCTTAAGTACTTGATCCCTCAGCAACCAGCTAATGTTTTTTTGGGTTCACATTGGAAGGAAAATATGTATTTGCCAAATTATATAGGGCTGGTAAATATATACTTTTATAAAAATTGTATTTACGAATTCATAGACTGAGATCAGAAGATAAATTTGAAAGTAATATATTTATTTGCCATTTAAATATTTGCTTGTAAATCATCCTAGAAGAGAAAATTTGATTTAAGATTTAAAAAAAAGATTATGTACCTTATTCATGTCAATCATCCCATTACTGAACAATTCTACTTAACCAAAATTCTTTGTCATAATTTAGAACTATTCTAAATTAGTGAAGAAGGATTACTGATAAATTTGAAAAATACTGAATGAAATACGATTAAGTTGAATACATATTTAAGAATTGCTATTTTGCCCTAACCGGTTTGGCTCAGTGGATAGAGTGTCGGCCTTCAGACTGAGGAGTCTCAGGTTGGATTCTGGTCAAGGGCATGTACCTTGGTTGTGGGCACATCCCCAGTAGGAGGTGTGCAAGAGGCAGTTGATTGAAGTTTTTCTCTCATTGATGTTTCTAATTCTCTCTCCCTTCCCCT
>NW_006383014.1:1938629-1944674 GCF_000327345.1 Myotis davidii | reverse complement strand
TCCAGAAATGGACAGGATCTTTGAGGTCCTGTATGACTTTTACCTTTGTACATTCAGAGATATGCGATAATTTCTTGTTTCCACTCTGTCCAGATGAGGCCTTATGCAGGCAGAAAGCAGTTGGAATTATTGGAGTGATTCCTCTTAGTGCCCACACTCATAGTAATCTAGCCTTTTTAGAAATAAAGTGACACTTACAAGTCATTAGGCTCTTCATTAAAGTGATGGAAGAAATAAGTAAGACAAGTTAGACTCGAACAGACTTGGTGGAGCTAGAGTTAGTTTTAATGTAATATCTAAACATCTAGCTGTTTTTTCTTGGCTTCTAATTTTTATTTATTGATTGATTTTTAAACTGTTGAGAGTTACAGTGTGGCATTTATTATTATTATTGTTAATGCTCACCCAAGGATATTTTTCCATTGATTTTTTTTTTTTTTAGAGTGAGCGTAGAAGGGAGAGATAGAGACAGAGAGAAACATCGATGTGGGAGAGACACATCGATTGGTTGCACAAGCCCTGACTAGGGCCGGGGATACAGCCTACAATGGAGGTACATGCCCTTGACCGGAATCAAACCTGGGTCTGCAGGCCGACATTCTATCCACTGAGCCAAACCCGCTAAGGCTTGGCTTCTGATTTTTATATGTTTTCTCTTGAATTATATGAAAGCAGAGTTTTTATAAAGGGTATTTTGTTTGGCTCTACTAAATGACTGAACATCAATCATATGCCAGGTAACAGAGTTGAAGTTTAAAAGACATGGCTCCTGCCCTTGGAACTTACATAAAATGTTGACATGGCAGGGCAACATTAGACATTTTTCTACATAATAGAGCTGCCTAGGGAAAGTGTATTTCATCACACACGCTCTAGAAGATTCTTGGGCCAAGGCTCTTTCATACGGGATTAACCTTCAGATGCTTTCTCCTTCCTCCCACCAGATGTCCGTTTCTCTTAAAAACACTCCCAGATAATTCAATAGTTCATATAAGGAAGTAACTTCATAGGAGTAGAGAATCATTTCTCTGTCCCAAGGATTGGTTTTTCTATGAAACACCTAGTCACCGGAGGTCAACATCCATATGTTTCTGTGGATGGTCAGAGTATGGTGAAAGGCCAATAGGGGCCGTCATGCAGGGCAGGGCAGCAGTGCTGGTAAAAACAAATAAACAAAAATATAGACAAAATAATTCCTTCTTCCAGCCCTCACATTTGTTGAACTGTCAGCTGTACTCACTATATACTGGTCTTGAGCTCATTAATCTTTAAACACGTTAATTATCGCTGCTTTGACGGACTCCCTGGGATATTTACATGCTGTAAACAGTTCTGGTATTCTTTGCAAACACATACTGTGAAGGACCCCTTGGGTTCGAATGCATTGCTTTCCGTTACCAAACATTTGTGCTTTTGCAAACCATGAGCATGACCATTTTCCTTATACCACTCTCCTGTGTCTGACAACAATAAAGAAACATACCCATGGGGAGAATAAATTAAAGTGCCTTCCCTCCATTCAGCATTATTACACGATGATAGGTAAACCATGGGCCTTTTTGCGTGCTATCAGGAGAGTCTTATTACCTCTGGAAGACAGACCCTTTGGACTTATTTACTCCCTAATTAATATTGCATCTGTAAGACATATGTCTACTTTTTTGCCTCTATTGCAACCCCTTTAGTCCTAAACATAGTAAAAACCAACTCTGCCACCTGTGACCACATTGAGGAGGTTTCTTCCATCTCGGAGCTCACAGTGCACACTTACGGGCAAGCAGCCTGAAAGGAGAAGTGTGGGGGATGCTAACATGGTCCACATTTGTTAACAGGAACCTCCTTCTGGTGAATGAGGGAAGCTTAATCCCATGGAAGTATGGTTTCAATTTTTCATTGAAATTACAATCAAACAAGTTGCCAGCACACATTTTTCTGTGTCAGATGTTTCCCTTATGGTAGATTTGGAGGACCCTTGGGCCGGCTTATAAACCTTATCCTCTGCCAGTGTTGCTACAGACTCTTCTCTTTGTTTTCAAATTAATTTAGTCCTTTGCTCCAAGAGGTGGATGCATTTGATACACAGTAGTACCTGACAGGAAAATGTCTCTTCAACACTGACTTTTTTTCAGGATTCTGATGGAAAGGATGACACATTACTGGCTCTTCTTCCACTCTCTCCAGGGAACTCAGTATGATAAAAATCACAAGAGCCAAGGGCCTGCAATTTCCTGATTTTCCAGCACTTATTAAAATCGTATTTATCAAGGATGACTCTTGGCTGCTGGTTGCACTGGCTCTCCTGAAAGACTGCTGGTTTCTGAGCTCTGCTTTGGGAGCAGGGGATCCTGTGAGCACTATTGGATGACTGCACAGCTTTCAGATTCATGAAACCACAAGCTTCTCTGGAGAGCTAAACCCAACTTGGCAATCATTCACCTCCCTTTCTTTGAGCAAGCAGTGTCAGGGGGCACAAGCAACAGATAATAAAGACCAGTTGTTTTGATCTCTGGTTCCAGAACTCTCTCCCTAATGGGTGTGAATCTACATCAAAGAAACTAGAATGGCACTGGGAATGGACCATAGTTTTGTTTTCAGCCTATCTTCAAGCAAAGGTGTGATGGAATTGACTTGGCTCAAAGCTCTGGCCACGTGAATCTTTTGGGAACTGCCAAATGTTACCATCTGGACCAAATATTTTCTATATCTTTGCAGGTGTTATTTTCTAAGGCGACTGCCTGTGCTTTAACTGGGGAGAAGGTGAGTCCTAAAAGCAGAAACAGTGTAAATACTATTAATTTTATGTTTTACTGGAGGAAGATAGTTCTAGTACTTAATACCACGTATAAAAAAGACCCAGAAGGCCTGGCTGGTGTGGCCCAGTGGTTGAGCATTGACCTATGGACCAGGAGGTCACAGTTCGATTCCCGAAATGAGGTAGAAGTTCACATGTTTTGCGATGGGAAAACTAAATGGAGTAACAAGACTTGGGCTCAGGTCCTGAAATAATGTGAGGCTGAAGTAGGACATCCTTGGGTTCCATTATTCCTTCTCATATATAACTATACCTCACCAGCATCACAACGCCACTGAACCTTGGAAATGGAAAGGACCTTGGGGTATTAATATCTCTACCTATTCCTGCATTATTGAATGGGCCAAATGAATACTAAAGCTATCTTTTGAATTTATTTTTCCTTTGCTATTACAAAAAACCCACTGTGATTTGCAACCAGGGGAGCAATGGGCAGTGGCAGCTTGTCCCGGGCTACATAAAACACATTGGGAGATGAACAAAAAAACTGCTAGGGTGAAAAAGACATGATTCATTCCTTCAAAGGAACCCACCATCTTCTAGAATGAAACATCCATCCTTTCTCTTATGCAGGGATTCAACAAACACTTACTTCACACCCTGTGCAGAAGTTGGGAATAGAGAGATGAAAGAGCATATTTTGCCTGTCTTCCAGGATTTATTTTTTATTTATTGGAGAGATAGGTAAGTAGTTTAAAACTGTGATAAATACTTGGTGAGTGAAAGTCTTTGGAAATATCATGGGGCTGACGCCAGGGGAGACTTCTCAGAGGAAATGACATGCAGTTTGAATTCTCTACATAAATAATGGAAAGGGTAAATGGTCATGATATGTGTGGTCTTTGGGTTGGGAGTGAGGGGCAGATGTCAGAAGGATTTGAGAAGTGATTTTAAAGGTCCTGAGTCACTTTTCTGGGCACCATATCACCTAAGTATAAATGGAAGACTTTTCCTTAATATTGATTGTTCAGTTTCTCATGGATAAGAGTTGTCAGGGGTTTAGTCTTGTGCTGCATCTCCAAAACACTAAACATGAGGGGCACTGCTACTGTCTCTATCACCACCATTACTATCACCCCTAGAAACAACCCCATATACTATTGCCACCACCACCACCACCACCACCACCACCACCACCACCACCACCACCAATTCCTCTAACCACCATCTTGGCCACCATCACCACTATCATCACCCCATCCCCACCACCACCACCACCACCACCACCACCATCACTGTTTACCACAAATGCCACCACCATTACCATTAGCACTCAAAATAACCACTAAAACCATTACAACCATTACCACTGTCACTATTACCACTACCACCACCATCACTGCCACCACCACTCCCATTTCTCATTTCTGATATGATTTTTCTAGAGCTGGTCAGGCATTTTAATGGCTGCATATGCCCTAGGTCAAGAGTTCTTATATGCACTAAATGAGTGATATTGATAGCAACTCAATATCAACTAAAGGGGCACTTTAATAAACTCCATTTTCATAATGACTAATTCTCCAGACACACACAGAAAAACAGATTTTTAAATCAATCATTCCCCAAGTGAACAAACACACACTGGTATTGGACATACCTTTTTGGAAGGTATATTACCACAAGGATCCTCAATATACAGAGTGCTAATTGATACTTATTCCCTAGAGGAGTAGAGAGGATGGCATATTACTTATCTATGATATTGTTCTTATATGTCTGCAATACTTACTTTTATCCTAGAAGCCTGTTCATTCTAAAGACTTTGCAGCTGAGGCTGAGAATAAGAATAAGAGTAAGTCTTCTTATAAGAAGGAAAGAGTTCCAGGGTTAAAATTCTTACTATTAAAAGGTTACTACAAACTGTGCCCAGGGCAGAGTTGATGATGGAGGCAAAATAAGAAGTAGATGAGGCTACTGGTTTTCAAAACATGTTTATGTGGTTGAATTCCAGAAAACTCCTTTAAATTAAATTTGGAGCAATGTTTCTCCAAGACAAAATATGGAAAAAATAATTATACACAATGCATGATAAAAAACACAATCACAGGCATCTATAGAGAGAGAAGCTATGGAACTAGCATAATAATTCTTTCTAATGTTTTCTTTAATATTTGTCTGCAATTTCACATGTTTTGTCATTTGTTAGCACTCAGTCATGTCACTCAATAAAGATCTGTCTCTTCAGACAACTGTGCCACACTACTGAATGAATGCTAGCTCTCGAGAATACCATGAAGACTCTGCCTCAGTATCTGCCTTGGAGTCTGTCATTTGTTGAAAACAATAATAAGGTAGTGATATTACAATAAGAGATAGTGTCATTACAGAGGGATCATGCTACAATGGATGCATGCCCCTGGCCCAATAAAACAGCTGAAATAGATATCAAAGTCAAATTTGGCCTCATAAAAGGATGGTCAGAAAAGGAGGCCTGGATTAAATATTATCTATTCTGTCACTTGAAGAATGGGAAGGATTTTGCTAGAACAAGAAAGGTGGGGAGATAAAGAAGAAGAAAGGGATATTTTTGGCAAAGGGAATAGTACGTGCAAAGACAAAGGAGTAGGAAAGAACATGTAGTTTGTTCTAGGAACTGCTAAAGAGATCAATATGGCGGAGCTATCACAGTAGATAAAAAAATCAAAAACATGAAATTTCAAAAGTCCCTGCCTGGGATCTTGCTAGTAGGGTTTTAGTAGTGTTTCATTTTTAAAAGAATGATTTCATAGGCTTAAGAGAAAACACTAGCCATTAATCCTAACTTGATTCAGAGGGTACAGAATGCAAGCCTCAAAGGAATAATTTTGTGTGTGTATAGAATTTGATTATAAGGAATTCTCAAGTCTTATTCAACTTCTAAAAGAATGAGAATTTTTTTTCTTTTTCTTTTTGTTCTTTTTAATTAAAACCACACTTTTTAGTTTTTAGAACAGGAAATTTGGAAAGTGATTAATTCATATTATGGTCTAATTATTTTAAGGTATGTGGAAGGGAAATGTAGACAAAAGAGAAGGTACACATCACAGTTTTTGTCACAGGATGTGAGGAGGAGGGATGGGAGGGTCCAGTTTGTTCATCTAGCTGTGTCCAGCCATGTGCTACTTTATGAGATGTATCTTGGAAAATTCGTCTGGAGAGCTACAGAAACTAATCTTACTTGTGATGGAAACTTCAACAGAGGATTTAAGAACAATTGTTATATTTAAAGATGTGGAGAAATCTTTTTAAAA
>NW_006383014.1:1859601-1938558 GCF_000327345.1 Myotis davidii | reverse complement strand
TGGACGCCGCAACCTGGGCATGTGCCCTGACTGGGAATCGAACCGTGACCTCCTGGTTCAGAGGTCAGTGCTCAACCACTGAGCCACCATGGCTGGGCGGTGGAGAAATCTTTGGAAGGCAATTTCACTCATCTTCGCTTTTTTGGCTCCAAATTGCTTCTTGAATTCATATATTCATTTATTCAACAATCAATTTTTGAATCAGGAATAAATATGTATATATGTGTGTGTGTTATATATATATATATGTGTATTATATATATATAATACTATAGGGTGGGTCCCTCAGCGGGGCCTGTGCCCTCCCGCAGTCTGGGGCCCCTAGGGGGCCCCTTCCCCTGGCTACTGGCACCAGTTTTCCTCCAGTGCCTGGAACCTAGGCCTTCACTCTTTGCCAAGAAGGGCCAGTGTGGTGGGCTTCACTCTTCGCTTTTCACTGGCTGCTCCGGCCCTGGGGGTGAGGCTGGCACAGCAGGCGAGGGCCTTAGCTCTTCCTCTTCGCTCGCTGCGCGGGCCGCGGGGGCAGGGCCTATGCGGCAGACTTCCCTCTTTACTCTTCGCTCGCCACACAGCCTTCGCTCGCTGCTCCTGCCTGGGGCCAGCCGACTTTGCTTGGCACCTACAAATGCAAATTAGCCGCCATCTTTGTTGGTGGTTAATTTGCATATCGCCCTGATTAGCTGATGGGAAACCTAGCGAAGGTATGGTCAATTACCCTTTTTGTCTTTTATTAGATAGGATAATAATATATTATATTATTTTATTACATGTGTAGTTTATATATATATAATTTTATTACATGTGTAGATTTTATATCTCACATCAGTCACAAGTCACAATTCCATCACCATTAGAATATCCTTTAATAACCACACCCACCTCCCTCCTATCCTTTCTGTCCCAGTCCATTCTGTTCTTGACCACCACTAATTTGTTCACCTTAAAAAAAAAAGTATCATTTAAAAAGTATGCATGCATACATATATGTATATATACACACACGTGTGTGTCTCTGTGTGTGGAATCATACAATGTAATTTGGGGGGAGGGTTATATCTTTCACTTAGCATAAACCCTAAACAGTTCACCTAAATTGTATTGATAGTTTTTCCTTTTAATTGCTGAGTAGTATAACTTGAGACAAGTATTACATGAGTAAATCAGAATTAATTTTAGATTGTAATAAAGAATAAAAAAAGCATTTATTTGAGCAAAAAGGAGCTGCAGCCCAGGAGACAGCTTAGGTTGCTACAACAAAGACAAAGGGGAGGCGCCTTTTATAGTGAAAGTACCCGCTCAGATTGCCAATTAGGTCTGTTTTATGTAAATGAAGTACCCAAATCGAGCAGGTCTGATTGGATGGGGAAGGTCTCAGTCCCTTGGTAGAAAGACAAACTGAGGCTTCCCTACAGTGGTTGATTCAGGCAGTGTAAACAAGCAGGGAATAGTGCTGGAAGTGAGAGTTCAGTCTGAGGTTCTTCCTGGTGTACAGTGTGCAGAAGTCCCTTCGGTAAATGGTTGCTGGGGCTTATTATTTATAAAATTTGGGCCCTTGGTTGACCATGGGAAGGGAGGGTCCATCTCAGCAGATCATTCCTTCCTGTGGTTCACATCAAATGAATCTTTCTTCTCAGGGTTCACACATGGTGCATGTGGGAATGGTTACCGCAGCTTAACCATTCACAAATAGAATGTTATCTGCTTTTCCCCCTAGATTTGGCTATTATAAATAAAACTGCTAAACATCATATGTAGGTTTTTTATATGAGCACAGTTTTCATTTCTCTGGGACAAATGCTCAAGAGTAAAATTTCTAGGTCATATGGCATTGCATGTTTCGTTTGATAAGAAATTACCTTTTTCAGAGTAGTTGGATCATTTTACATTCTCACCAACAATGTATGAGTGTCCAGTTTCCTCACATCCTTGCCAGCATTTGAAGTCACTATTTTTTCTTTTTAACTTTAGCCATCCTGATAGGTGTGCAGTGATATTTCATTGTGGTATTGATTTGAATCTCCTAATCTCACATATGACGTTGAACAACTTTTCATGTGCTTACTTATCATGTATACATCCTCTTTGGTGAAATCTCTGAGTATATCTTTGCCTATTTTCCAATAAAAGTGTTCATTTAAAAAATAATTTCATAATTGAGTTTTCAGAGTTCTTTATACATCCTAGATACAAGTTCTTTGTCATACATGTGGTTTGCAGATTATTTTTTTACGCAGTCTTTAGCTTATCCTTTCATTGCCTTTATATGGTCTTTTACAAAGCAAACATTTTTATTTTGTAAGGTCTCATTTACCAATTTTTCATTTTTGGTTTCTGTTTTGCTGGAAAATATAAAAACACTTTGCCTGGCTCTGTATCCTGAAGATTTTTTTAAGTTTTATGGTTTTACATTTTAAAGAACATAATCCACTCTGAATTAATTTTTGTGTTAGATGTGAGGTGTAGGCTGAGGTACATCTTTCTGCTATAGTTGTTCAATTGCTCTAGCACCATATACTAAAAAGGATATCTTTCTTCCATTGGATTTCCTTTTCTCGTTTGCAAAAATAAAATAAAATAAAAATATTTGTGTGGGTTTTTTTTCTGAGTTCTCTGTTTTGCTTCATTTTCATGATTACTACAGTTATATAATAAACCTCAATATCAGAGTGATTTTTCCCAATTTAGACTTCTTTGTCAAGATTACTTTAGCTGTGCCTTTTATATAAACTTTAGATAAACTTGACTATGGTGATGAAAAATTTTGCTGAGATTTTTATAAGAATTGCATGAAATTTATAGATCAATTTATGAAGAATTGACATATCTATGTTGATTTTTTTCAATCCACGAATATGGTATGTCTCTCCATTTATTTATATAGTTTTCATTTCTTTTATCAGTATTGTATAATTTTTAGTATATCATTTCTGTACATATTTGTTAAGTATATACGTATTTAAATTTTTTGGAGTGATTTTAAGGAATTTTTTTTTTAAATATATTTTATTGATTTTTCACAGAGAGGAAGGGAGAGAGATAGAGAGTTAGAAACATCAATGAGAGAAAAACATCCATCAGCTGCCTCCTGCACAACTCCTACTGGGGATGTGCCCACAACCTAGGTACATGCCCTTGACCGGAATCGAACGTGGGACCTTTAGTCTGCAGGCCGATGCTCTATCCACTGAGCCAAACCGGTTTCAGCAGAATGTTGTTTTTAACTTTGATTTCTTCATGTTCATTGTTAGTATGTAAAAATGTAAATCATTTTTGTTTGTTGGTTTTATATTACACAGCCTTGCTAAAAGAGTTGTGTTTTCTTTCTTCTTTATGACTTCTGTTTAGCTTGTTGTAATGGTAGATTTCATCGATTAAGTTGTGATTGATAAAAGACCTTGCATACCTGTAATAAATCCCATTTGGTCATGGTGTATAATTTTCTCTATACATTATTGAATGTAGTTTGATAACATTTTGTTGAAAATCTTTATGTCTAAATTCACAAGATACGTTGGTCAGTAATTTTGTTTATAAAATTTAGTGTCATAAATTTTTTTAATACTGTCCTTATAAAGTAAGTTGGGAAGTGTTTTCTCCTCTTTTATTTTTTAGAAGACATTGTGTAAAATTGGTGTTAATTGCTTTTTAAATGTTTGGTAGAATTCCCTAGTGAGACCACATGGGCTATAGATTACATTTTTGAGAGCTTTTAAATTATAAATTAAATCTATTTATCTAATGATTATAACACTACTCAGATTATGTATTTCATCTTGGATGACTTTTGGTAGTTTGTGGTTTTTAAAGAATTGGTCTATTTATTCTAAGTTGTCAAATTCATAAGTATAAAGTCTTTCATGGTATTCTCTTATTACTTTTTGGTAGCTGCTGGCTCTGTAGTGATATCCTCTTTCATTTTTGATAGTGGTGAATTATATCCTTTCTCTTTTAATTTTCTCAGTCTTGCTAAAAGTGTACAAATTTTCTTCATTTTTTAAAACACAACTTTTTGTTTCACCAATGATCTCTATTGTTTTACTTATTTTCAATTTCATTGATTTCTGCTTTTATCTCAATATCTCATTCCATTGCTTGTTTCAGCTTTATTTTTCTTTCTTTTCTAGTTTTTTGAGTTATGAACTTAGATTATTGACTTGCAACATAGCATTAATGTAAGCACTTAATGCTAAAAATACCTTTCTTGGTATTGCTTCTTTAGATACATCCCTCATATTTTTCTATGTTGTATTTTCATTTTTATTCAGTGTTATACATTTTTAAAAACCTCCTTTGATACTTTATTTTGACCTATGGATTATTTAAATGACTTGTTTAACTTCCACATGTTTAGAGATTTTCCTTTTAATCTTCAGCTATCAATTTCTAGTTAGATTCTATTGTGATCAGAAAACACATTCTGTATTTTTTTAAAATATATTTTTATTGATTTCAGAGAGGAAGGGAGAGAGAGATAGAAACATCAATGATGAGAGAAAATCATTGATTGGCTGCCTCCTGCATGCTCCGTACTGGGGATCAAGCCTACAAACTGGGCATGTGCTCTTGGCCGGAATTGAACCAGGGACCCTTAGTCCATAGGCTGATGTTCTATCCACTGAGCCAAACCAACTATGGCCACATTCTATATTTAAAAAAATTTTTTTTTAATTGTTGTGGTTTGTTTTATGGCCCAGGACACAGTCTAGCTTGGCATCAAAAGGCTTGCACTTGAATCCTGGTAATATCTATATGAATAAAAGGGTAATATGCTAATTAGACTGGGTTGATCAAACATATTCCGGATGTCCGACCTCCTTCTGGACTGTTAGGGGGTGACCAAGATGGCACGGGGGGCAGTTAGGGGCCAATCAGGCCAGCAAGCAGAGGCAATTAAGGGTAATCAGGCAGGCAGGTAGAGTGGTTAGGGGCAATCAGGCTGTCAGGTAGGGTGGTTAGGGGTGATCAGGCAGACAGTCAGGCAAGTGGTTAGGGGGTGACCAGGCTGGCAGGGGACCAGTTAGTGGGTAATCAGATTGGCAAGCAGAGGCAGTTAGGGGCGATCAGGCAGGTAGGCGAGTGGTTAGGGGTTATCTGGCAGGCAGGCGAGCGGTTAGAAGCCAGTGGTCCCAGTGGTCCCAATGGTATGAATTTTGTGCACTGGGCCTCTAGTATATATATATTTGTTTTGTTAATCCTCACTCAAGGATATTTTTCCATTGCTTTTTAGAGAGAAAAGGAGGGAGGGGGAGAGATAGAGAGAGAAACATAGATGTGAGAGAGACACATTGATTGGTTACCTCCCTCACATGTCCCAACCAGGGCTGGGAATCAAACCTGCAACTGAGGTACATGCCCTTGACTGGAATCAAACCTGGGATCTTTTAGTCAGTGGGTTGATGCTCTAGCCACTGAGCCAAACTGGCTAGGGCCTAGTATTATATTTTGAAGTCGCATCCTAACTGGGTGTTAGGAACACAGTCTCACCTTAGTTGAGGCTACCTGAACCAGACCTGAAGCCAGACAAAGTAGATGGTGGAGGGCCATAAAGGAGTTTCATAGCAACCAATTATTTGAAAGAGTAAGTTAAAGAAAGAAAATATAATTACATAGTGGAGTTGTGTTGTTATAATTCATAACTATGAAGTTGCACTAGCAAAAGGCAGATTAAGCAGAGAAAAGCCTATGTCGAAGACAATAGGGGATATATTAGGGAAGGATGTCGGGGCAGGATAGTGAGAAGGCTCAGCTGTTTCAGAAAAAATAATCAAACAGTCAAAGATGATAGAGAGACAGTTCAGTAAAAATGACACACTCAACTTGAAAAGGCAGGCTTTTCAATTCTACATGCATTGTTTTTTAATCACTGCTTCTCCAAATAAAAAATAACCCCCTGAATACTGTTACAAAATTTAAACGAAATTTAGTTAAGTTTAACAAAGGTACTATTTGGCTGCAAACAACCCTATGCCGCCCCCCCACCACCCTTTGGTAATTAAGTAGGGCTAGGTATTATAAATAGAATAATCCCAACATCTTGGCCACTTAATACAATTTTAAATAAAGTTCTGTGTTTTTTTTTTAAGTTGATTTTAGAGGGAGGAAGGGAAAGGGAGAGAGAGATAGGAACATCAGTGATGAGAGAAAATCATTGATTGGCTGCCTCATGCACACCCTCTACAAGAGATAAAGCCTGCATGTGCCCTGACAGGAAATTGAACCATGACCTCCTGGTTCATAGGTCAATGCCCAATCAGTGAGCCACACCAGCCAGGCAATGCATTTCTTTCTTTCTTGTTCACGTAAGAAACAGAGTTGGTGGTAGTAGAGGATGGCCTATATTCCATGCAGTTATTCAGGGGCCAGACTAATTTTTAATCCATGGATTCCAATTGGGGGAAAGAGAGAGTGTATATGAGCATGTAGGAGGTGTCTAAGAGGCAAGCCTGGTAATTATGTACCTTATTTCATCCAGATCACATTGGTTGAAATTAGTCAGATAGTAACATGGAACATTGAAATGTAAAGAGACCAGAAAATGTACCCTAGTTTTGTGAGTAGGAGAAAAGTGAAATAATTTGGTGAATAACTCCCCAGTTTGTGCCATACATTATTTATCCACCAGGATCTCCTTGTACAGTGAAGCTATGTTACCTGTGGTCATTTAAGTAACAATTATTATTATACTAGTGGCCTGGTGCATGGATTCCTGCACATTGAAAGGAAATTAATGAGAAAAAATATTTTAAAATCACTATTCACTCTTTCTCTATAATTGAAGTATCAACCAAATTCACAATCGACAATGACAGATCGAAACACACGTGTATGATTGGTGCCAGTGAGAGCTTTATATGTATCCCATATGCATGACTCAATGTTTATTTTTAAATTGCCAGTGCCCATCATATGTACCAGCCAGTCAGACCATCTGACGGGTGTACACTTGGTCATTTAGCTTTTTCTTTTATAGATTCCTTGATTTTGTAAGTTGTCTTAGAAAAAGACTTTGTCAGCACTCCTTAAGGTTATGAATGAGATTATTAGTCAACTGCCACAACTTAGACTTTTAAAAGAAGTCATTGGCTATGTTGGCAAAATTAAGTATGGCCAACTCATAATTCATGGGGCAACTTCTCATTTAAAGATAGAACATCTCCTTAGTTATGTGTATACCTTCATTTTGCGATAACATATCCGGGTAGAGGAGTGGTTCTCAACCTTGGCTGCACATTAGAATCACCTGGGAATCTTTTTAAAATCCCGATTTCTGGGCCTCACCCTCCGGAAATTCTGTTTCTTTGTTACTAATGTTGTGGCCACACCCCATAACAAAGAAATAGAATTTCCGGAGGATGAGGCCCAGAAATCGGTATTTTAAAAAGATTCCCAGGTGATTCCAATGTGCAGCCAAGGTTGAGAACCGCTGGGGTAGAGCAAGTGAGAAAGAATGCTGAGAGACTTCTCCAATGAAAATGATTTGTAACTATTGAATAAGCAATGTTTCCCAAAATGTTCTTTTAGAGTGCTCATACTTGGATATGCTCCAAAAGAAAAAAATTCTTTCTTTACCCATAAAAGTTAAGAAAATGATAAAACTCAAATCTATATCTTGAGTATTCACAATACATATCAAATATTCCAAGAAATTCTGCCATAAATACATCTTTGGTTTTAATTTAGCTTTTCTAACACTTGTCATGAATTGCTGTATTTTAATACCATGTACCATTGTGATACACATGTGGGCAAATACTGTTGGACTCCCATTACAATCAAATGGCCTAATTTTGAGAATGCCACTTTTTATACAGAAAGATTTTATATACTTACTAGCAGTAAAGCACTTTTTATATTAGAAATATTGTTTTGTAGCAATTTAAAAATAGGCAGAATGAAATAAAGTTAGCCTTATTATCCCTTTTTATTCTTATACTTTCCTTTTATCAGAAAACTCATTACCAATAGAGTAAACATGACTATTTTGTGCAGTTTTCTTTCTTTTCTTTTAAAAAATCTTGCATGATGTAGACTTCTGTTTATTTTCTCTGTAGGTTGTAAACTTTACCGTATGAAATTGGAAGGCCTTTTACATAGTACTAATATTTCTTTATTTTCCATAGAAATATCTTTCACTCTGGCGTTCACTTCTCTTCAGGTATTTAATCTAAGGCCCTTCTTTCCACCTCCAATTCTTGAATTTTATTTTCTAGATTCTGAAGCTGAATAAGAGACCAAATATGAGAAAATGCCTGCAGTTGAGGTCAGAAGCATTTCTAACTTGATGAAAAAATTTGTGACTCTATACTGGCACAGAAAACAAAAATAGAGCTTTGACTACATTTCAAGAGTGAACTTGATTACTTTATATACTATCATTTTTATTATGTTTTGTACATAAACAAAAGCAATTTCTACTGGAGTTGGGGTTATAATATCATGAAGACATGTCAGCCAAACATTATAATATTAGAAGTAAAGTTGAAATTTATTATCTATTACATTGGATACTTTTATGAGATAAATAATTGCTCTTGCTTTTTACCCCTTATCTCTTTCCAGCATAGTTGATAGTAAACTCCATAGAGATGTGAACTCATTTGTAAACACTGAGGTTCACTGATGGCTTTTGCATCAGTCTATGCCTGCTCTTACAAAATGGCAGGTTCCTCCTTTGCCTGATGGTTGTGAGTCAGTACCGTTTGTGCAGATGAACTACTGCTAATCTCCAGACATTAGGTTATTTTTTAAATAACTCTTAAAAAAAAAAAAAACAGTCCAGTCAGAGTTGCTGAAATATTCTTTATTTTGGCAAAACCTTAAATTTTGGCTTAAAACCACAAGGAATAAAAAATATTTGTGGTTCCATATGGTGATATTGGTATGGTCCTCAGGAAATTTCAGAGGAAACAGAGAAAACACTGGTGTTTCAGTGGCTGATCTATAAATCTCACTATAGTTTGCTTTAATAAAGTAAGTCTTAAATGATCTGAGACTGTGCTTCCAATACATAGCTATTAACCATGTGTAGCTATTTAAAATAAAATTAATGAAAGTTAAACAAAATTAAATACCTAGATCCTTAGTCACACTAACCACATTTCAAGTGCTCAATAGTCAGATGTCAATAGGCTACTGTGTTGGACAGAACAGATTATAGAGTCCCACAGTTCTGAAGTTATCCTGGACAGTGCTAATCTAGGGGCCATTATTATTTCCAGGTCATATATGGAGGACAAAAAGCTATAACTGGACCTTTGATTATTAGTCACTTCAATTTATTTAAATCAGTCATAGTTGCTTGATTATCCAGTTATTTTCTGAACAGCTGTGTAATCAACTGGAAAGAATATTGGATAGGGAGCTTGAATAATTGGGGTTTGGCCCAACCAGGAACTCATGATTATGAGAAAAGAATTTGACTTCTTTCAGTTATTTTTATTTGGGGAAAATCAAGTTGTGAATTAGTGCAGAAAAGAGCAAGCCTGACTGCTCTCATTAGAAAGGTCTGCCTACCTTACAGGATTGGCCCTTGGCTGGCATCTGGGAACTTAGATTGCAAGAGTCCCACCATCTCCTTATAAGATTGGCTTTCTGTGCCAAAAATGTTTGTACAATATGGTTTATACTGAACACCTGCTTTCCTACCAGGAGCCTGGAGTTTGTGTACATTTGAGGCAAATGGTGCCTATAAGACTAGTCCCAAATAAAACCTAACAAGTTGCTGAAACTGACAAGCTTTCCTGGTAGACAGCACTTTTCATTTGTTGTCCTAACTTGTTTCCAGGGGACTTAAGCATATTCTTTTGATTCCACCAGGAGATGACTCTAGAAGCTCATGCTTGTTTTTCCCCAGACTTCACCCCATATGCCTTTCCCTTGTTGATACTGCTTTGTATCCTTTTGTTGTAATAGGTCATAACCCTAAGTAAGACCATATGCTGAGTTCTGTGGGCCAAACCTGAGAATGACCTTGGGGACCTCATAATTATGTTGAAAGGGTATATATTCTATATAATAAAAGCCTAATATGCAAATCAACTGAATGGCAGAATGACCGATGGAATGACCAGTCACTATGAAGTGCACTGACCATCAGGGGGCAGACACTCAATACAGGAGCTGCCCCCAGCCCACATGCCCCAGGCCAGCCAAGGCAGGTACCTGTGGGGGCCCCCCAATCGCCCCAGCAGTCACCCCATAGATTGGCCCTAATTGCTGGCCAGGCCTAGGACCCTACCCATGCATGAATTTCGTGCACCTAACCTCTAGTATGAAATAAAAAGCTTAAAAATGACTTTGAGTATCATATAAGTTTTCTTATCCTTCCATATTTTTGCTAGTAGTTGTAGCAAATCTGGCAAAGAAAAAACACACAAAATATTAAAAAAATGTAAATAATAAAATGGTTTGAAATGAAACTTAAAAAAGCTATAGACACCTGAATAAAATTATGTCTAAAATGTTTAAGACAACTGTTTTGATTTTGAAGATATTAATTGGGAAACTTTGAATTTCAACAATATATTGAGATTGGGGAAGACAACCTGGCAAAAAACAGAGGACCCCATACCTTTCTTGAACTTTTGAATATCCTGGAAGTGTGAGCTGGAATAGCTAAGGTAAGAATTTCAGAGAAACAGAACAGCAGCCATTCTCCCTAGGATCAAGTTTAAAGAACCTGAAGAGTCCTCTTAAGACAAGTTCCTGGATGTGAATCTGTCTTCCCACAACAGATTTTAGTGACTAAAGATCTCAGATCTGACACATTTGATTGGATCTTGGCAACAGTTGAGAAATATGGCCTTGGCTTTATCATCTTTACACAAACATGAAGATTTATCTTCCTCTTTGTTGTGCAATTCAGTCATCGCCAAATTCCAAATGTCAGCTCACCTGCTCTTCTCATTTCCACCATTCATTTTCTATAGCAGGGCTCAGGGAGAGCATGTGCTTGGCGTCCTATAGAGGTGTCTTATAATGGTACTTGAGCTTGCTTTCTTCCTTCTCCCTTTTCTTTCATCCATCAGACTCCTTATTTGGACAAGCAGTTCTGGAAGGTTTGAATCAAAGCACTCTTGTATATCAATGCATTTGGGACCCAAGTTTGTGTATAAGTTGTCTCTAGTGAGTGCTCAAAGGTTATCCTCATGAAGGGAGGATCATTTAAAAATATAACAAAGGTGGAAAAGAAAAATAAGTCTCAAACTTAATGGAGTATAAAATCGCACAGAAGTAAAGACTAGAAGTATGGAACCAGACTACTTGGGTCCAAATTTCTTCTTCTCCATGTATTTCTGTTCGGCCCTGGGCGGTTTTCCTAACCACTCTGCTATGATTGCCTCATCTATAAAATGGGATAACAACACCTAACTTACTGTGATATTATGAAAATTAAATGAATTAATACATATAAATTACATAAGAAACATAGTGTTATAGAAATATAGTGATTATCTAATCGATCACCCACAAATTGGGATGAATTTGAAGATGAAAGGGGGAACTATAAATAATTATTCTGGAACCATAGGTATAATGTAACTCAAGCTTTTGATTCTATTATTTTAAAATTTTACTTGAAAGCAAACTTAGATTTTCAAGAAACCGAGTCTTGTACAAATGGCATACTCATCAATATAAACTGCCCTGCTTATAAGAGTGCAGAACATGAATTTAAAAATATAAAGTATACCCCTATGTGATTAGGACTCAAAAAATGATTCAGTTGGGTCACAGAAGCACACACCAAACTGTCAATCTTCATCTGAGATCAGGGAAGCAAAGCTTTTAAGCGCAGGAAGATCTCATCACACTTTCATGGAGGTACATGTTTCAAAGCATGGAGTGGGAGGGCCGACAAAACCTTATTTGAAGGTGTTGCCTTAGATTTATAATGCACCAGCCAGTTATCAAAGCCACTAATGACAGCAAAGCAGGCGTCAGGAGGCTCACGCAATTTGCCAAGCATTCTGACCTTGCTTCCTTTCGTGTGGGTGGTTATGTTCTCTCCAAAATTATTTTCTAGCCATCAAGTGGCACATGATAACTCAAACAATCTGCCCTGTCACTTAATAAATATTGTTTCCTTCTGGAGTAGTCCAGCCCCAGATGCCATTTATATGTACTTCATTCTGATTATTATTTCACAGTAACAACAAATACTTCTGCTTTCTCTCTAGCTGTCCCATCTTTGGCACTTGACAGAAGAAAGAGAGAACTTTTTCTTAGGTTGCATAATTCCTCAGAATGTGTTCACTTTCTGGAACAAGGATGATAGATGATAATGAGACAGGCAGGGAATAACAGTCCCAGAACTGAAGGGAGAATTGACGAGTGTATCAAGGCTGCCTAATCAAACATATGCCATGATCTGCTAAGTAAAATCTAGGTGAGCAGAGCCAAACGAGTACCTATTTTTTGGGGGTTTTCTTCTTGTTTTAGTTTTTTGTCTCTAATATAAGAAATGACCTACAGAAGGAAGCAAAACAAACAAAACTGATGACAAAGAAGGGGGTTTAAACATTGCTAATGTTTGAAGATGAGAAAATGGCAAATGGAGAAGTTGAGCCCTAGAAAAGAGTAGATAAATAATAACTTTATAAGATTTCCAAAATCAAGGATTAACAAAAATGTTATTTCAAAAAATAAAGTTTAATAGTCATTTATTAATATTTCTTAAATAAAAATGCTGATGTTAATTAGATAATCGAGGCCAATTGTGTCTATATACAAAAACTCATTATAGCATGGATTTAGTTATACTGTAGGTTAAATTGTTATCGGAGAATTGCATGGGTGGGATTTCTCTAATGCTAATGGGAGTGGAGTTCTTTGGTATCTTGAGAAAAAGAATTTTCTAAGACTTATACAGGAGAATGAGTGATTTTTTAATTCATGTGAAGTTACATCCCTCAATTTCCAAAGTCCCATTTCCCTTAAACCAGGCCTGGAAAAGGTGCAGCTGGGCCTTCGGCAGAGCGAGGGGCAGGGCCAGTGTCCAGAGTCTCTGTTCCATGGTGGAGTTGAGTCCAGCAGAGCACCAGGCTTGTCACAGTCCATTAGTCTATTGTGTGGGGTCCACTTGGCTCTGAGCCACGTGGGCCCGTGCAGGGGAGCACGCCCCCTGCAACAAGAGAGCCAGGAGCAGAGCGCCAGAGGGTCCTAGAGAGGAAGTTCCCTTTGTTCAGGAGTTTATGTATCTCAGATATCATGCCCTCGCAGTGGCCATGCCTATTCTAGCCAGTGCCCTGTTCCCAGCTGTGACTGACAGACAAGCACCTTCCCTATTTCACCCAGATCTTATGGGCATGTGTCTATTGTCCGGTCCCTTCCCACAGCGATCTGCAGGGAATAGACCTGGAGAATGTTAAACTGCAGCTTTCTGGCAAAGCTGTACAAATGGCATGCCTATACTATCTGGCCTTCTCTCTGCTCCCTTCCTGTTAATTAATAACTGGGTTATTTACAACAGTATCAAAATCATGCTCCATCCTTGGCAAATTGAAGCTTTAGTAATTAGAAATGTGATATAGCACAGTTTATAACATTAGTCATGTACAATAACTTTAATAACTTGATGTTGATGGAGCTTTCACTAGATGCAATGTATACGATAGATACTTTTCCACGTGGTTTACATGTATTTTTGCATTTGATCATCACAATAACCCTATGAAATAGGTATCATTCTCTCTGAGGTACAGGGAAGTTAAATTTATTTTCCCATGCTCTCACAGCTAGTAAGTGGAGGAGCAAAGGTTTAAAGTCTAGAGCGTATGTCCATAACTCTTGTTCAATTCTGACCTCAGCACCATTACCCGAAGAGGTATGACTCTGAACACAGATCTTAGATGAATGTTAAATGACTTTAATGGACAGCACACAAAAAGGACGTAAAGGCAAATGCCATAAAATCCTGCTTTTGTTGAACTGCTTTACAGGTCTGATGTGAATTTAAAGCAATTTTTGCGTTTATGAGTGTTTATGTATTGTTTGTGTCAGCCAGAAATAGAACAGAGTATAAAGTATCAGGACCAAAGCCAACTAAATTGAAGATGCCAGAAATAACTAAAAGCTCAGAATGAATTACACCAATTCTTTCAGGCACTCTGGGGTATTTATTGAGGATGTTTCCAGTCCAGCTCTCAAGGCACTAAACACTATGTAAGTCATCAAGTAAATAAATGTAGCACTGCATAATCTTTATTTGGTGCTGTCTGAGCAATGGTTTTCTTTCAGAGAAGCCTTTTACATTTGACATTAGATTGTAATCTGTTGCCTCATAACTGACTTGTACTATGTAGGATTATAATAAAAGGTGCACAGTTAGATAAGGAGATATTTTAGCTGATTAGATGGTCCGACAGTGGATATAGAACCATGCCTTTAATGCAGCCCTCTCCCTTGCCCCAGTGAACATGACAATGAACATGACAGATAAAGGCAGAGCTGCTCAGGAGGAAGAGAGGAAAGGGTTGGATATGTGACCCAGCAGTTGGGTCTCTATCGACCTGTGCACTTAGGCGGCCCTGAGGGCACCTGCGTTACAGGGCTAAGGTTCCCCACAACACAGTTTGAAAGTAGAACCCATAAAAATCTATGTAAAAAACATTAAACTTCAACTCCGATTATAAAGTTTAAGGAGATAAGATTTTAGCTAACTTTAGGACTTAATGCCACTGGATTTCTAGCTATTGCCAACTTGAAGCTCTGTGTTGCTGCATAGGGTATCAGCTTGTGTCCATTTAGAAAAACATACCTTTGTCAGTTTAACTTTTTTTGAAGAAACGTTATCACTATGCCACTTGATAAGCCTTATTTAAGCTAACCTTCAATACCACTGAGGTGTCAGATCTCCATCTGCATTTAATGGAAGGCCAAAGGAGCTCAGCCAGACACCCTGTGGCAATGCTATTGCACCTCTCACCCTCCCTGAGACTGAACTGTGGGCCTTTCACAGCCTCTTAGGACTTTAGTTTCCTAAGAGAAACACAGAAGATCCTAGCTAGTCTTCATTTAAAAGTTAACGAGAGTTGTTCTTTCAAAGAAAGCAATGGCCGAATATGAATTTTAATCAACTAGAGTATCAAGATTTTAAAAACCTTATAAGTGAATCCATGTATGACCATGTTTTTTTTAATATCTGTGAGGAGCATGTGGAGATGTTGAAAATTTAGGAGGGAAAGAAAGATTTTTGTTTTTGTGTTTTTAATTGTAATGACTTACAGTGACAACCACAGATATGATAATATCAGTGTAAATCAAAATAATATAGCAGGGTAGTCTTAGGAACCCAGCAGGATGTCCTGTTTTCTCAAAATTGTGGTCAAGCATCTGCAGCTGAGAACAAAAGACCAATATTCCACTTTTGAGTTCATAGAAATTCGGAAATGCTGCCATATCCCAGCAATGTGCTGGAACACACTAACCTTTGCTCAGCTTTGTCACGTTGTTGTGATGATTAAATTAGTGAAGTGCTGAGAGCAGTATTTGCCACATAGTAAAAGCTCAATAAAATTTAGTTATTGTTTTTCTGAGGTCGTTATGGGTTGCTTAGAAGACAACTGTGTTTGTTATAAACTTGGTGACTGAAAGGACTTGTGTGATATTTTTAACCTTCTCTCTAGTACTTAATACCATGGTTTTAAAAAGTATTGGCTCAATACATTTTTTCTCACAAACAAGACAATTTTGGTACATAATAATATGAGTTTTAAGATAGAACAATCCAGCCCTAGCCAGTTTGGCTCAGTAGATAGAGTGTCGGCCTGTGGACGGAAGGGTCCTAGGTTTGATTCTGGTCAAGGGCATGTGCCTTGTTTGTGGCCTCTTCTCTGGCCCAGGCCCTCATTGGGGCACTTGCAGGAGGCAAAAAATCGATGTGTTTCTCTCACATCAATATTTCTCTCTGTCTTTCCCTCTTTCTTCCACTCTCTCTAAATCAATGGAAAAATATCCTTGGGTGAGGAGAAAAATAAGTAATAATCCATTCTCTTAAAATGCATTTCATACAACCTAACAGTTATAATTATAATGTAATAGCCCAAATAACAAGCTTAATGGTATATATATATATATATGATATTTATACACACACACATAAACTAGGATTATACATTCATTCAATCACACAAAAAATAGTGAATTCACTCTTTTTAGTCATACATGACATAGTTACAAAAGTTGATCTTATTTTAGGCTAAAATAAATTCTCAATGAATTACAAATAATCCTATCTAATAATAGACAAAGATGGTAATTGACCGTACCTTTGCTATCCTCCCATTGGCTAATCAGCACGATATGCAAATTAGCTGCCAACAAAGATGGTGGCTAATTTGCATATTGCAGGCAGGGTGGGATAGCGGGAGCCGCCATCCGGGCCCTTTGTGCAGCCCTGGGCGGCAGGGCTTAGGTGGCACAAAACCAGGCCACCGGCTGGGACATCATGGCGATTAGAGCGCAGGAAAGTGCCGCCCACAGGGAGCACCCAGCAGGGCCTGACCCCGGGTGCCCTGGCGATCCAGCGATCTGGGAGCAGGAAAGTGCAGCCTGTAGGCAGCACCCAGCAAGAACTGCTCTTGGGTCGCCATGGTGATCCCAGAGCAGAAAAGCACATGCAGCTCTGAAAATACTCAATGAGATGCGAGAAAACATACACAGTGACTCAGTCACTGCAGTGTCCCTGAAGCAAGACCTGCCAGCCCATCACACAACACAGGAGTGCCTGCATCACCTCAGTCCCCACCACAGAGCAACCAACATCCCAAGAAGCATGTACACACACACACACACACACACACACACACTCAGAGCCTACTCTGAGCTTCCAATGTGGCTGGCGGAAGACCCCCAGTGGGCACACTCACACACTGCAACTGCTCGGAGCCAACGGGGCACAGCTGGGGGCAGACCCAGGACACACACACACGGGATGCCTGCTCCAAGCCTCTGCTGCCAGACTGTGGCCGTCAGTAGGACATCCACTGAGGGCTCCCGGACTGTGAGAGGGGCAGGCTGGGCTGAGGGAACCCCACCCCCCAGTGCACGAATTTCATGCACCAGGCTTCTAGTAGATAAAACAATATTCTCAGTGCTAAGCATAATGCAATAAAATTGAAAGCAGCCCTAGCTAGTTGCTTAGTGGTTAGAGTGTCTGCCTGTGCAGATTGAAGGGTCATGGATTAGATTCCCAGGGAGGCAACCAATCAATGTGTCTCTCTCCATGGATGTTTTTCTTTCTCTCTCTCCCCCTCTCCTGTCTCCCTCCACTCTCTAAAAAATATATTCTTGGGTGAGGATTAAAAACAAACAAACTGAAAGCAATAATAAAACAATAGGAAAACGTTTCTGTATGTTTAGAAAATAAAGCCACATCTAAATAATTAATTAGGTAAAGAAAAAAATCAAAGAAGTTACTAAAAAATAGTGCCCTACAAATCAAAACTTCTGATGTATACTTAAAACTTTTCCTTGGAAAAAGAAGGGAATTTATGTATACATAATAACATGAGCAGATTGAAAGTTAATGAGTAGACGATGAAACTGAAATTCATGAAGACAAACAGCAGTGTGGTGGTTGTGAGAGGAGAGGGTGGGGGTATAAGGGGTCATAATATATGGCGATGGTAGAAGATTTGACTTTGGGTGGTGGGCACACAGTGCAATGTACAGACCTTATAACATAGAAACCCACACCTAACAAACTATATGATCATATTAACCAATGTCACTCCAATGCATTTAATTTAAAAAGAAAAAAAGTCAAGCTTTTTCTTTAGAACCAAATTAAAAACCAAAAGCAAAACCAGTGTGAACCCAATATAAGTAGAAAGAAGGAAAAACAATAAAGCATAAATTAAATCAATAGGAAGCAATTACAATGATCAGTAAAACCAATAACTAATTCAAAGAAGAAAAAAGCACTAATCAATTAGAGTTACGCCTGGAAAACTGATCAAATGAAGGAAATAGAGGCCAAAAATGAATACGAGGAAAATGAAGTCAATACTATAGGTGGTATCCTTTTTACCTCCCAAGTCCAAAGAGAATATGATGATCAATTTTATGACTCAATTTAGATAAACTGGATGGTTTAAAATAAAATTTACCAAAATGAATTCAAGAAAAATAAAAGAAAACCTCTATAGGCCAATAATCATTGAAACATTTAATTAGTAACCACCATTCAAAACCCACTTACCTTCTCCCCACAAATGACTAAGTCCTGCAAGTTTTACTGGGAAGTTTTAGCAAACCTTTAACTTACATGTAATTCTGATCTCAGGCCATGTTTCCAGAGAACAGCAGGGGGAAAGCTACCTCATCCATTTTTGAAGCTCGCATTACTTGATTACCTTGATATTCAAACTGTGCAAGGAGACTACAATAAGAACACAAAGGCTAATCTCACAAATGTAGATGCAAAATTATAATACTTTATCTCTTTATGTGGGTCAATCTTGCTAGAGAATTTTAAGACAAATGGAGTCTAGCAGCAACATTACCAAATAGTGTAGATTCTAGTATAAATGAGTTGTTCAACAATAGACAACATATTTTTATATCACCAGCACACTAATAGAGTCAATGTGATAAAAACATATAATCATCTCAATTAATGCAAGAAAAGCATTCAATAAAATTCAATATTCTTTAATAATAAAAGCTATTACTAAAAGAAAAATGGAAAGGAAATATGATTAGTCTTCCGCAAAATCACTGTTATTATCAATACTATTCATGTAGACTTGGTGGTTTTAAAAATTACAACAAGAAAAGGAAAGGATGTAAGGATGTATGAATTAAACATAAAAAGACAAAACTATAATTTTCAGGCAATATGGTTTCCATTAGACATATGCAAAATAATTTCCAGACAAATTATTACAAATAATAAGACACTGACATCAAAATGGTGTTTGCCAGAGGGATGAGAGTGAGAGTAGTAAAGTATAAGGGGGTCAAATATATGGTGACAGAAGATGATTTGACTTTGAATGGTGGCCATACAATGCAATATACAGATCATGTATCATAGAAATATACACTCGAAACCTATATGATCCTATTAACCAATGTCATCCCAATAAATTTAATTAAAAAAATGAGAGTTCAGTTGGGATAATGGGGCTAAGCCTTATATATAAAGTTTATAATATTCCTATATGATAGCAATAAACTTCTTTGAAAATGTTATAGAAATTTGTAAAAAGTATTTTCTATATAATAAAACAAAAGTATTTTCTATACAATAAAACATACCTAGGAATAAATTGAAAACATATATTCAAGTTTTACACAGATAAAATTATAAAATAATTTTGGAGCATTTAAAAGGAGATGATTAAATGAAACTGTGTACTATGTTCATTGGTGGAAAGATTCAACATCATAAAGATTTCAACTCACTCAAATTTACCTTTAAATTAAAAAAAATTAATAGTATTTTTCATGGGATTTGAGAAATTGATTCCAAAATTAATATGGAAGAGTATAAGTTCAAAAGAGCTGAGTTAATTCTAAACAGGAAGAAGGTGGAGGAGGAAGACACATTTGCCATACTAGCTATGAAGACATGTATTTACAGAATGTAAACCATTATGGTGTTAGCTCAGGAAAGGACAACTGAATTAAAAGGACCAAGAATAAAGCTAAAACACACTGATAAACCTAAACCTTACAGACCTTACATATATGCGATTTCAGTTCATGAGAGAAGTGTTTTACAATATATCAAACTATAATAAATTGTGTTGGAACAATTGTATCTTAAACTGTGAAAATAAAGATATACATATAATTAATTCCATTTGATTAAAGACTTTATAATATTTTGAAGAATATGAGGAATATTTGCATTGCATTGCATTGCATTTCATATATATTAAATGTATGTAGTTATATATTTAACTATATTGAAATTATAAATTATAATGCTACAAATGATAATAAATTTTGTAAACAAGAAAATTTGTGACAAACAAGAGTAAGAGAAAATGTTTATGACATAGAAAACAACTGATTAATACCTAGAATATATATATATAAATACTACCAATCAATGAGGAAAATAGAATCCAATAAAAAAGGAGAATTATGGATGGGTCCCCATTACTTTTTTTGGATTGAATACAAATACTTCATTTCACATATTACTGTGAACAGCAAATGTTTTATTTTGCTTTAAAATTATAGGTACAAATGCTATCATTAAAAGATATGGAATGGATACTGAATATCTGAATTACCCTTTTATTTTATTTATTTTTTAAAATATTTTTATTGATTTCAGAGAGGAAGGGAGAGTGAGAGAGAGATAGAAACATCAATGATGATCGAAAATCATTGATTGGCTGCCTCCACACTGGGGTCGAGCCTGCAACCCGGATACGTGCCTTGATTGGGAATCAAACGATGACCTCCTAGTTCATAGGTCCATGCTCAGCCACTGAGTCTGCCGGCCAGGATGAATTACCCTTTTAAACCTCAGCCTTAGGATACTACAAATCAATTTTTTGAAGGAGTCAGGGAAGTCAATTTGAAGGACAAAAGAGAGTTTGAGTGTCATTCTTTTGTATGGTACAGCAATCTTTATATCTCTTTGGGTGAGTCTGCCGGCCAGGATGAATTACCCTTTTAAACCTCAGCCTTGGGATACTACAAATCAATTTTTTGAAGGAGTCAGGGAAGTCAATTTGAAGGACAAAAGAGGGTTTGAGTGTCATTCTTTTGTATGGTACATCACCTGTGTGAAGCACAGGTGATGCTAAACATAGTTATGAGTCATTGGATCACACTTAACCTAAGAATATGCTCATTGAGATTTAAGAGATACATCTGAGCATATTTAAGTTATTTATAACAACTGATCACTGCCAATTTGGTTCATAGTCCCAGTCCATTCACACAAATTTCTCTCAACCATAATAATGGGCAAAAGATATTAAGATGCAGTCCAGGAAAGAAGAAACTAAAATGGCCATCAAGTTTGAAAAGTTTAGTAATAAATAAAATTCAAGTAAAATAATTATAAAATACAATTTTATTGCCATTTATTAGCAATCATTTTAGTAGCTGAAAATAGACATTAAAATGAAATGCCAAGATCTAATAAATTAATACAAAATTTTTCCTATCTCTGAGGCTCTATTTAGTTTTTCAAGTCTAAGTAAGATCCAGAATAAAATATTAAAAACGTATGGTGTCTCAGAATAAATCTTGACAAAAAAGACATTTGTCAGTTTATTTTAAAAGAATTAAAAGGAACTGAAACAAAATCAATTTGCAATGCATTAATGAACTTATGATTAAATTGTTCCATGTTTCACAAAAAAAACCACCCCCAAAGCATTTGATGTACTGAGTAATTCATTGTGTAATAGAAAGTAATTTCCAAATATCACATTTTTAAAATTAAGACTTTTTGTGCTTTTTTCTTTATACACATTAGGGAGAATATTATGTCCCCTTATTCTCTCTTAGGGCTCTGTTGTGTTTAGTGGTTATTTTCAGTAGTACTGAGAGTAACATGCTTTGATGAGCCAAAATCTCAAAAGCTGAGTCCTTGAGCGTTGTCTTCAAAATGAGGATTTTTAAACCTTGAATAATGGCCAACAATCTCAATTCTGGAGAGCTGCTCATGGGATTTCCCTAACATTTGTTGTGTCATTGACAAGACATTGCTCCTCTTGGGATAGCCCAGCTGTGTCTTATGCACTAGTTCACATGAGTGGTTCTTGCAATTAATTTCCCAGTCTTAAAGTATGACTTTATTAGATATCAGAGGCTAACTTAAAGTTCAGAAGGTGATTGCCTTCCTCTGATAACAATGTAATGTCTTTAACTACTTCCTAATTGTTCAACTTTTATCTTTCTTTAGTGATCATTGTCGGGGAATGGATCTTCACAGAACTAGTGATTTACTAGCCTTTGAGGGATTCTGTCCAAACATCCATGGTCTAAAGCACTCAGAAGTGAAGAGAGGTGAAGAATAAAAATGGCTGCCAAGAGAATAATATTAGATTGTAAATTTTAGGGCAACCTTTAAGTTGTTATTGTAAAGATTTAGATAGCGTTAAGGGCTATAGGAAGTCTTGCCCTATCTTAATATGCTGGGACCTGCTGTATGCTCTGGGATGTTCCATATATCTCAAGTCCTTTGGCCACAATCAAATTGTTTCTTCTTATGCAGGATGAGCTAGTTCACTGCCTCATCTTGGTTCTCAAAAAGACAAGTGTAACTATTTCTTTTCAGTCTTTCTTAGATTCTGAATTTATTGCAGAAACGAGAAGGAAGCACTGCTAATAAAAAGTGCATATCTCACCATTATGAATATTTGCTAATTCTGAGAGAATTGGGACATGTAGGGAGATAAAGACATAAAGAGACAAGAGAATAGTTCTTAAAATTTCTATCACATAAAAAAAGTTGTAACTATGTATGGTGATGAATGTTAACTGGACTTACTGTGGAGATCATTTCATAATACATACAAATAATGAATCATTACATTGTACCTGACTCTAATCTGCTGCTCGAATATGTTAATTATACCTAAATAAAAAAGAGACAAAGATTGAGGTAAAGAAACATGAAAGATGAGAGGAGAGAGTGAGGTCCAGAGAGAGAAAGTGGAGAGCAAAGAAGAATAGAAGAGAGAATGGAAACCTGAGAGGCACTGTTTGTGCTTGTGCACACATGGGGACACATCTAAAAGATTCCACAACTTTGTTTTCCAGTTAAATTGGATGTTTTCTTCTCATCATGGTTTGTCAGGCATTTTAAGTCTAAGTAGTCAAACCACTTCAGTTGTTTTAACACCCCAAATCCAAATGATTGGACAGCTAAAACTACCCAATTGGGTCAATCATTTAGCAATCCCAGGGACTGAACAAATGATTGATGTGGTATATGAAGCATACTCGAACTGTAATTTGTTACTTCAGACAGAGAAAGCAAAAAGAATTCTTTTGAGAAATTCAAGAGGGATTGGATAAACTTATGTTAAATGATATGATAATAATATTACATTACTGTGTTGTTAGTCCTAAAAAGAATCTTCCACTCATGGAAGGAAAAAAAGGCTACAAAAGTTAGTCTGCCTAAATACACTCCTAGCTCTGTCTTTCTGAAATAGACTAACAGCCTTCATATGTCGGACTTGAGGAATTAATCACTTCCTTTGCCCCTCAAAATAACAGAAAAATCAGAAAATAGCAATGTTAGCTTTATTGAAGGTAAAGTTAGGTTGGCAAATGTAACTTGGATGTCACCTATCTGGCTTTCTAATTTTTTTTTCTCCAGAACTCTATGTGAATTCACTTGAGATGTAAGGCTTCGAGAGCAGTGACTTATCCAACCAGCAATGCCTCACACTATGTTGAGTCAGGAAGCCTAGGTCAGGAACACAAGAGGGGCCTCCTGTGTGTGTGGGCAGTGACTGACCCTGTTAACCGTGACCACTACAGAAATATGGATCAATGAGGATCAGACTCTCCAACATGTCAAACAGATAAATCACTGCTCCCCCTGTGGAGAGGAACAAATGAGATCTAAAAGGAAATATAGATGCTTCTAGCCAATGCTTCTGAGAGCAGCAGAAGCTCTTATTGTACGGACCAGTAGGAAAAGAGTGAGGGAGAGAAAATGGCTTCTTCCAAGCTACACATTGAATACACCCTTCTTTTATTCACAATCTTGGTAAACACTCCATGTATGGGAAGTTTTGGCTCAGAATTTGGGGTACTGATAAGAGGTTCTGAATTTATTACAGGGAAGAATGTAAGACAGTGGAGCCAGGGAAATAGAATGGGAACTTACATTTGTGGAGCATCTACTTAGTCAAATAGCATTCTAGGCTCTTAACACCAGCAAGTATGAGTTTATTCTCTAAGGTCAGTTATTTCTAAAAAGAGAGAAGTTAGATGTAGGTCTAAGTCATTTTCATATCAAATACAGTATGATGATATTTCCTCTATATCACTCTGTTACTATAAATACCACCACCACCTTTGGACAAAACTCTCAAGAAGATAGCATCTGGCTGCCATTAGAAGGATGGGGAACCCTTCTAAAATTATTCACAATAGCCAAGTACTGGAAACAGTTCAAATGCTCATCAACTGATCGATGGATAAACAAAATGTGGTATATCAACACAATAGAATATTATTAATTCACCAGGCAAAAGTAATGAACTACTGATACATACTGAAACATAGATGAATTTCAGAAAAAGTATGCTAAGTCAGTGGTCAGCAAACTCATTAGTCAACAGAACCAAATATCAACAGTACAACGATTGAAATTTCTTTTGAGAGCCAAATTTTTTAAACTTAAGCTATATAGGTAGGTACATTGTTATTAACTTAATTAGGGTACTCCTGAGGCTTAGGAAGAGCCACACTGAAGGGGTCAAAGAGCCGCAGTTTGCCGACCACGGTGCTAAGTGAAAGAAGCCAGACATAAAATACCATATATTGTATCATTTATCTTACATAAAATCAAATCTATGGAGACAGAAAGCAGAGATATTTAATCCTTACAACATTTTAAAAAATTATATTGTCATCACTACCTAGAAAAGTCGCTGGAACAGAATATCTTCTGCTTCCTAACTAAGCACAGGTGGAGTGAATGAATGATTGAATGAATGAGCATCCTCTAAACCAGTGGTTCTCAACCTTGACTGAACATTAGAATCACCTGGGAATCTTTTTAAAATCCTGATTTCTGGGCCTCATCCTCCGGAAATTCTGTTTCTTTGTTACTAATGTTGTGGCCTCACCCCATAACAAAGAAACAGAATTTCTGGAGGATGAGGCACAGAAATCAGGATTTTAAAAAGATTCCCAGGTGATTCTAATGTGCAGCCAAGGTTGAGAACCACTGCTCTAAACTGTTGGAAGAGGATGGAGTTGTTAAGTTTCTGTGTGCTGTATTGAAGGTCTTCCAAGCCAGGAGGAATCTAGTCATCAGGACAAACTTGGGAGCTGCTACAATGTTAATGGAAACCTATTAGTTTGGAGAATGTTACATAGAGCATTGGAAAGACAAATTTGACACACCAGTTTGGTGGTTAAGGGAGGTGAAACCCCTCCACAGCTGAAAGCAGAAAACCATTTTGCAAGGTAGGTGGGCCAGGTCAACCACAGCAATGCCTAATTAGGGCATTGCTTAATTACTCAGGACAGCAGGGTGGAGGCCACAGCTGCCACAAACTGTCTTCTTTCTTTGATCTCACCATGTGCAATGCTCAGTCTCTCTTATAAATAAATATGTATTTATTAACTCACCAAATATTTATTGAGCACCTCCCTTGGCAGGCTCTGAGTGCTGGGAATACAGCTGCGGATGAGAAAAGCCCTTGTTTTTGTGGAGCCTACAATTCTGGATGGAGATAGATTATAAATAAAACAAAGTAAATATATATCTTAAAATACTTTATTGATTATTTTTAGAGCGAGAAGAAGAGAGAGGGAGAGAGAGAGAAATATTGATGTAAGAGCACAACATTGATCAGCTGCCTCCTGCATGCCCCCCACTAGGGATCAAGCCTGCAACCTGGGCATGTGCCCTGACTAGAATTGAACCAGCAACGTTTCGGTACACAGAACAATGCCCAACCAAATGAGCCACACTTGTCAGGGCAAAGAAAATAATATTTAAGATATAGGCTATGAAATAGAGAGACATGCTACAAAATAGGATGAGGGGTATAGAGAGACTGGAGCAGGGGTTTGGGGATGATGGAAAGCGTTTGGAGCCCTTAGCCATGGACATTCAACAAGGGCTTTTCTGAAGATAGCCCATCCGAGTGGAAGCTTAGAGGATCAGAAGGAGGTGGCCACATTAAGATCTGCAGGAAGAGCAGGGCCAGGGAGCACAAGTCCCATGGCTGCCAAAGGAGTGAGCTCAGCAGAGACAAACAACAGAAACAAGGCACAAGTGATCGAGTGCAGTGGGGAAAGGAGAGATGGGTTTGCAGATGTTCTCAGGGGCTTGAAGGTGAAGGGTCGTGAAGGAGATGGCATTGTAGGGAGATTACATTTAATTCTAATGGCAGCAGGGAGCCGTTGGAGGGTTTGAATGTAGAATAATTGGAGGCTGTCATTTTTCAGGTGTGCCAAAAAAGACTTGAAAACTGCCTCATGTCCCAGTCCAATATTACCTGCAGATTCCTATACTTGCTTCACAGGAGATAGGTTGCAGAAATCTAACCCAGGCTTCAAGTCTATTCACTGGTGGGAGAAACTAGTATCACAACTTTGAACTATGGCACGGTGACTATAAACCCTTTTTTCTAAGGACGTTTCAACTAGCTATTGGAATGATGTTAAGAATCAATGCCTAGTGTTTAAGAACAATCTGCTTAAAACAGCCTACAAAATGGCTCACTTGGCATATAACATTCTGCATTAAATGGCTACACAATTTTTTTTTAAAAAAACTGAAGCATTTTAATAATCTGCAGCAAGCAATCAAATATGCTTAACATCCAAAAGAAGATAGTCTTTGGTTAGGGAGGCAAGTCCAAAGGTTAATGCTGCCTAAGGAAGAACATTAATAAGAGAGTAAGGGAAGCTTCCAATTAATCAACTGTCGTTTGACTTTGAGAAACTGGGAGGATGATCAGCACTGTGAGGATAGAATGCCAAAAGGAATTTATAAACAGTTCACTCTCTTGGTCTCTGAGGAAGCAATAAGCATGTCTGGAATAAGCAGAGCTTATTATCTATTCTAGAAAAGTTATTTTGCAAGCCCCCGAGACTGAGATGTCTTTGTATTTCTCTCCCAAGGAATGGTACTATGAGAGAAGAAGTGGGAGTATCTGAATAAGGAAAAATAAGACCCAAGTATTACACACAAAAATTCAATCCAGAAATGAATAGGGATATGACTGTCTCAAATTAGGATGGGTATAGGAGTTCTGCAGGAAATGTAATTGAGTTATCATTTGAGCTTCTGTTAGCTCAAATTTAAATAGGTTTGTTTTGTGTATTTTTAGGGATGTCCTGCTCTTTTTTAAAGCTGAATTTATAGGGCAGTTGTCATCTATTTATTAAATCAACATTTAATTAGCCTTTGTGGACATATGCTTTTTTTCCCCAATCTTGTACATGTCATACCCTAAAATATGTCCATTGTCTGGCACATTGTAGAAATTCAATAATTATTTATTGAGATAAATGTTAAAACAAGTCATAATAGATATGACTCTATCTTCTGCCCTTAAACATTCAGAAATAATGGGGTTATAATGCAGAAAAAATAAGCAAGCTGGGCTAACTTAGTCAATTCATTCGCTTTGTTCATGCTAGGGAGGAATTGTGCAGGCATTTGGCAAATGTATGGATTGGAGACAGTGTGGAATAAACAATTAGTTCAAGCTGATCCTCTACTTTCAGAAGTTAGAGAGGAGTGCAGGGACATCGCAGGAGAGGTAAAAAAAACAGGAGTGAAGGTAAATTAAGACCCAAGTATTACACACAAAAATACTTGGGAAAGCTTGTGATGCACTTTGGGAAGAGTGGAGTCTAGTTTAGCTGAAGAATAAATAATATCAGAGCAGAAAGAAGTTGGTAGAGTGTGAAGAACAAGAATGTAGGAATCACATAACGTCCTCGCAGTGTTGTCACTGTGGGAAAACAACTTAATGTTTATGATCATGCATTTCCTCATCTTAAAAGAGAAATGCCGATGCTCTCTTTTCCTAAGTTCTTCTAAACTACTACTAAATGCTTATATTCACTGAGGCCCTACTATGGATACAACACTGTTCTAAGCACATTAATTCTATCAACTTAAATACCTGTGTGCATCACTTAGTATTCATTATTCACACTCACAATAATTCTATGATGTAGGAGCTGCAAGAGTAAAATGGAATAATGTAATGCTTACAGCATATCCTCTGATAAATATATTTCTTTATTCTTCTATCCCTTTTCTTAGAAGTAAAGCATGGGGGCTACGCCTGGAAAGGAAACTTGAGCCAAACTGCAGAGGGGCCTTGCTATTACTGCTTTATTCAGCCATCCACTTTTGGTCTTTGAATGTTTTGGAGCTGGGAAGTGACGTGTTTATAGCCGTGATTTCCCTTTACACACAATCGGATCCTGTGGGTTGGATTTTCTTCTCATTGCTCATCAACTTTTTGAAAGATTAAATTTTCAAGGCAAGTTACAAATGTATCAGACATTCTTCTTTAAAGGAATAAAACATCCCTCGGATGACTGAGGGTCTCAGTAAGATCTCTGAGGTCTTACTAACATGTCAAGTTCACTTATCCACAGTGATGGAGATGGCTGAGCCGGATGTACTTCCCTGACTTTCATGCTCTTTTGCCCTGAGAAATATTGGGAAACCCCCTTTGCTATCTATTGCCACTTTTACATTGCCCCCCTCCCCCCGCTATCAAATGTCAACTCAAAGTCCTATTTAAATAGCTCTTTTATTTTTCTAGAAGGTACCAATTATCACTGACTTTTGTTGTTGTTTACTGCCAGAAGAATTTGAGTCTTCTTCACCACAGAGACCACTGAAAGAACATTTCAAAATCTCTCAAAATGTCTCACATGCCTCTCCCTAATCTCTTTTAGTTTAGCCTTTTATCACCGCTATTTGTACAGACCACTGACTAAAATGAATAATAATAATAATAACCAAGCAAAATAAACACCATCATCCCAGGCTAAACCTCTTCATCAACCTGAGGTAAATTCAAAGCTAGAGTACTTATAGACTCTCAAACTTGTTTAAGCATTTCCTCTTAAAAAATTTATGTTTCCTAAATGTCAATTGTACTATTGTATCCAAGGGTTATAAACTCAAAATTAAAATTTAAATAAATATTTAAAACTATAGTAAGTCACAAGGTGATGAAAGTTCATAATGTTTTAGCAGCTAAAGCAGAAAGAGAGGAATCGTGATAGACTGTTCCTTTCACCACATTTTAGAATACACCCAATACGATAAGATTGTTTGAAGGCAGTTAGGAAAAGAAAAAAAAAAGCCCTGATATTATTTCTCCAGATTCTTGCTCCTACAAACAGATTTATTCTGGTCCCTATTCAAAAGTAATATATAGTCACCAGGGTATCATGCGTGTTTCCATAAGTGAGTCTACGCTAGTGGTAGTGAATGGCCACATAATCTAATGTTTCACTCCATACAAGATTTAGTGGAAAATACTGGACTCATCATGCCCAGAAAAAGCTTGAATTAATTATTTTGTTGTTAGACAAAATAGAAATACAACTTCTCTATCAAATTATCCCCACAAATTTCTAAATGCTCTTTTCTTAAATTCTTACTTCTCTTGTTGAGACGAGTAGAAGAATGCTCCTGAAACAGCTGCCGTCAAAGGATCACACACTTTGTAGCACTTAGTCTGCCACAAACTAAAATCGGTGAATCTGTCTTAAATACTTGGGGTCTGCCTGGTCATATGTAAAATGGAGAGCAGAGCTGATCTTGCAGGGGCTGGTGCCTAGTGAGGCTCTGCTTTGTTCTATGTCTGGCATAAGTCTCATCAGTACTTTGGGAGGTGGGGTTCGACAGGGGTGAACAAGTGTCAGGCTCAAAGCCTTCCGTTCACTCTCGCCTCATCTGAGACAGATTCACAAAGCATTTCTCCTGGGACCAAGGCTACTATAGCCTGGAAACTGCCCATTCATCACCTTCATCTTTGAAAGCTCATAATGTTGACATAGTAGTTATCTTCCTCTACCCTGAACTCTTTCACATTCCCTTCCCTGCTTTATATTTTCTTCCTAGCACTTAGCAATAACATATTGTGTGTTGTGCTTGTCTTATTTGTAATCGTTTTAATCCCTTCCCTTGACTATAAGCTCAGTCAGAACTGGTGTTTTAATCTTTTTTGTTCATTACTGTGAAGGAAAATCACACACCTAAAACTGTGCTGGACACATGATAGACAAGTACTTTTTTGAATAATGAATAAATGCAACGCAATTCATATATATACTGTCTCTTAATGATGTAATGTGAAGACTCTTGCACGATCACTACTTTAAAGATGTAGAATACTCCATTTTCCTGGAATTTTACCATAGTTTTAGTGGAAAATTCAATAGTTCAGGTAATTTGAACACACCTTTGAAACGTTTTCAACGTGATTATTTATTTCCTAGGTGTATTTTTCCCCAATATATCAAAGAGGCTTTTAATGCATATCAAATTCAAAAGCATAGTTTGGACTCCTCTGAATAGAAAAAATACATACCAAGTCCATTTTTAATGTTAAAATATGGTTTACAAATATTCTGATAAATCACAAATGATTGCGTGAATCCTTTTATATTTTCTTTAAAAAGTTACCTGTAACCTGAAAAATGAGCTTGAGAAATTTCAGCCCTAAGGGTATATATATTGTTTTTTCTCTTATGAGAAAAACTCAAGTACCTATTTTTATATATTTATCCAAATTCTTTCTCAACCACAACTATACCACAACACTACAGTACTGTCAGCAATAAAACCAAACTTAATTTTATAATCCCACACTTATAGTATGTTGAGAAAAGGCTCCAAATCTTATTTATGTCCAATAGTCTCTACTTTTCCTTTCAGGAAATTCAAACAATACAACTAAATAAAACAAAAACCTGCCTTATGATGTTACCCACGACAGAGAAAAAGGAATACAAATATGTTCAAACATATACAAACATTTCTATTTAATTTTCTGGCTACATGTGCCTTAATAATTTTTTAAAAACACACACACAAAATCAAGTTCCCATATGTTTTTGTTCTTCCCTACTCCCATCTTGGCCAGTCAACGTTTTCATTTTTTTTCCTTCTCTATCACCTGATTTTTCATTTTGGTATTCACATTTTAATACATTTTTCATGCTTAGCTGTGGCTTTGACTTTCTCAGAAGGACAGTTTGTTTCTTCATGCCAATTTTAAGGTTTCAAAGTTAAACATTGGAAGTAGGACCACAGTTTCCCTCTTCCAGTGTTCCTGCCTGCACACACTCAAAAAGTAGAAACTGTGAATTTTCCATAACTAATAAAAGGTGAAGCTTGACCCTTTCTTCTATTTGCTTATCTCTATGCCTACCCTCCCAAAGAAGACTGACTTAATTGGTTGGTGAAACTGAAAAGAAGGTGACTGCACTGGCTGGCTTAAGCACACCTCCCCCCGCCCCTCTGAGATCTGTTTGCCTTCAGGAAAGGTGCCTTTCTCCCCTAGATTCTTTTATGGGTAAAGATCCTGGTTCAGGGCCTGAGAGCAGGGACCAGACCCTAGTAGGGATGGGAAAAACCTGGATAAGTGTTTTTGTTCCGAAGATCTCAACTCTCCTATGGAGAAATGATCCTGTTTTGTAGATTTGGGAAAAGAAGAAGAAAAAGTCTAATTCACCTTATAGATCAAACTGCTTTCTTTAACCCAATATTACCAATAATAAAACCAGTATTTTGACAATGTCTACATGTCTATTTGATTAAACATGAGACTAGTCACTGTATCTATTCTCAGTCAATTCAGCACATAGAGAAGAACACAAAGTTGGGATAAATGGTCATCCTCATAGAAGAATAGTGGATAGAAGTTTGCTAGGTGAGTATCAGGAAGAAGGTGTTCCAGACATAGCAGAAGATGTAAATGTGGACAGAGTGATTGTCCACATCTGCAGTGTGAGTTTGTGAATGGTAAGTCTTTTATGGCTGGAGCTTAGAATGCTCTAACCACTTAGCAACACCAGCCAGGGAATGGGGATATGTTTTTATTGATTTTGAGAGGGAGAGAAAGATGGATGCGAGAGAAACATCAATCGGTTGCCTCCCGTATGCACCCTGACCAGGGATCGAAACTTCAATCTCTTGGTGTATTGGACAACACTCCAACCAACTGAACCAGACAGGGTGATAATCCCATATTTTTAAGAGAAACTGGTTACCATGGGAGGTGCTTACAATACAGCAGAGAAACCCAGAAGGCAGTTGGAAATATAGGTGTGGGTGCTCAGGAGGAGATGTGGATTTGGGAGCCATTGGTGGAAAGGTGAGGGAAAAAGTATGGAAATGGGTGAGATCATCAAGAGAATGTGTGCAAAATGTGCTGAGAAGGGATGAGAGGATCTTGGAAAATGGGGTGCCTCAGTGGTCGGCAAACTCATTAGTCAACAGAGCCAAATATCAACAGTACAATGATTGAAATTTATTTTGAGAGCCAAATTTTTAAAACTTAAACTATATAGGTAGGTACATTGTTATTAACTTAATTAGGGTACTCCTGAGGCTTAGGAAGAGCCACACTTTAGGGGCCAAAGAGCCGCACGTGGCTTGCGAGCTGCAGTTTGCTGACCACTGGATAAAAGGACGAGGTGGAGCACTCACAATTTCTTGGGAAGTTCCTAGTGTTTTAGTCCAAAAATCATTGAATCAATCAGATCTTAATACTATACATAAAGGATTTTAAAAAATTTTATTTTCCACCCAGTTGGTGTGGCTCAGTGGTTGAAGGTTCACTCATGAACCAGGAGTTCATGCTGTGATTCTTGGTCAGGACACATGCCACGGTTGTGAGCTTGATTCTCAGTATGGGATGTGCAGGAGGTGACTGATCTGTGATTCTCTCTCCTCACTGATGTTTCTAACTCTCTCTCCCTTTCCCTGCCTCTCTCTGAAATAAATAAAGACATTTTTTTTAAAGTTTTTTTTTAAAATCCCAGACAAAATTTATATAGGATAAAAGAATTACTAGAGATATATTTATAGTAAATAAATTTTTACATTTATAAAATTACTAAAAGCACATCTATAATAATAAAAACATAATATGCTAATTAAATTGGACATCCTTCCAGATGTCTTTCCAGGTGACCTTTCAGATGAAGCCAAGGCTTCGAGGGAAGCCCACCTTCTGGGTGCCTGCTGGTGGCCAGAGGTAAACCCAGGTCCCAGGTGCTGGAGGGAAGCCCAGGTCCTGCATGCCAGAGGGAAGCTGGTGCTGGCAGCTGGGGAAAGGAAGGCCTACTCTTGCACAAATTTTGTGCATCAGGCCTCTAATCTCTATATATAAAAGGTTAAGTGTCCATCCTTCCCTCTGACTGATAGCTATGACACACAATGACCACCAGGGAGCAGATGCTCCAACCAGTAGCTATGATGCGCACTGACCACCTGAGTCAGACGCTCAACAAAAGAGCTGCCATGGTGTGCATTGGCCATCCTATATAATAAAAGTGTAATATGCAAATTGACCAATCGGCAGAACGATCAGTTGGCCGGGGGCAGGGTTGGAGAGCAGGCGGCACCAGGCCAGCCAAGACACATGCCAATGGGCAGAGGGAGGGAACAGCGATGGGTGGGGGGTGGTGACCAGTGGTGGTGGAGGGGTGATGGGAGGGGCCTGCACCATCCCCTGATCAGTCCATCTGGTTGCTTCCCACAGAGGGAGGCCAGGCAGCAGCAGCAGGATTATGGGAACTCCCAGATTGTGAGAGGGCACAGACCAGGCTGAAGGACCACTCGTCCCCCTGTGCATGAATTTTCATGCACTGGGCCTCTAGTCTCTATATATAAAAGTCTAAGCAACCGTCTGACCATTTGACCATTCGACTGATAGCTATGACATACAATGACCATCAGAGGGCAGACTCTTTGACCGGTAACTATGACATGCACTGACCACCAGGGGTCAGATGCTCAATGCAGGAACTGCCAAGCTGCTGTGACTTGGCAGCTGCAGTTTGCGGGTGACACACCTGGAACCAGAGGGGAGGGAGCCCAATTCCGGAGTGCATTACCCGAGAACCATCCTCTAGCAATCCAGGACCCCTCGGGGAATATTGGGGAGCCAGTTCCAGCTCGATCCCTGCAGGCCAGGCCGAGGGACCTCACTGGTACATGGACCTCTAGTTTAAAAATAAATGACACCACGGACCTGGCGCCTACAAACCAACACTCGGCTTCCTCCAGTGGGACACAGACCCCGGAGTGACACCCTGCCAAATTGCAGTCAATATTGGCAAGACCTCATGGTGCAAAATGCAGCCCATAGCCCAGTCCAGCCCAGAAATGGTCGCTGTGGGCACTGGTAATGACGTCACCAGGTAGCAACACCTGGCTTCCTCTCCCTAGTGACTAGCCTCTTTGGAGTTTCTTCAGCCCAGGAACCTGACTTGCTTTATAACCAGGTGCAAACATTTTACAGTTCAACCAAATGTTTGTGAAGTGTTTTTCCATGCCTCATCTCATTTGATCCTCACTGAAGTCCTGGAGTAGGTAGATAGGAGACTCGGTAGAATCCTGGCAAGTTGACTCGCACATGCATGATACATATAAAGCTCTCGCTGGTGCCAATTGCACGCATGTGTTTCGATCTGTCATTGTCGATCGTGAATTTGGGTGACACTTCTATTATAGAGAAAGGGCAAATAGCAATATTAAAGTATTTCTTCTAATTAATTTCCTTTCAATGTGCATGAATCCGTGCACCGAGACACTAGTTTATTTATAAAAGCACATTATGACCACTGGCATGATGGGGTGTTACAATTTTAAAATTGCCTGCTAGCCCAGCTGGAGTAGCTTAGTTGGTTGAGCATCATCCTGTGCACTGAAAGGTTGCCAGTTTGATTCCTTGATTCCTGGTCAGGACACATATCCAGGTTGTGGGTTTGTTCCTCAGTCAGGGCATGGATGGCAATCAATTGATGTTTCTTTCTCACATCAATTTCTCTCTCTCTCTCCTCTCTCTCTCTCTCTCTCTCTCTCTCTCTCTCTCTCCCTCTTCCCTGCCCCCACTCCCCACATGTCCTTGGGTGAGGAAGAAAGAAAGAAAGGAAGGAAAGAAGGAAGGAAGGAAGGAAGGAAGGAAGGAAGGAAGGAAGGAAGGAAGGAAGGAAGGAAGGGGAAATGGCCTGGTAGTGACAAATTCATTTGCTCAAACTGTTTCATTGGGTAAACAATAGACCTCAGAATATACTGTTTTTAGAGATAAAGTCTTTAAAGAAGTGATTAAGTTAAAATGAAGCCTTAAGGCTGAGGACCCTAATTCAATATGACTGGGCTTCTTATAAGAAGAGATGAAAGACACCAGGGATTTGTGTCCAGAGAGATGACCCTGTGAAGAGAACAAGTTAAGGAGCTCTCAGGAGAAACCAACTCTGCTGGCACCTTGCTCTTGGACTTCCAGCCTCCACAACTGTGAGAAAACACATGCCTGCTGTTTAAGCCACCAAGTCTGTGGTATTTTCTTATGGCTGCACTCACAAACTATGCTATACTGTGAAATTAGGAATTTATCTTTAAAGAGGGTAAGACTCTTGCTGTTATCTGGGGGTATTCCTAGATTCAGAGTATGAAAATATATTGTTTAGATTCTGACAAAATAGAAAACTTTGAGCTGAAATGCAGGCTTTGTGATTTACTTACTGGGTGGTAGAGATGGACAGCCCCAGGTTTCAACCAATTACATTAGTTTTGATGATTGGAACAGTGGGCAGAGACCATATTAATATTTAATTGTAAAATATATTTTCTTTGGTGCATGGAGAGGAAAAAAAGCAATTTAGAAAGACTTTGGCTTTTTTTCTTCTGATTTTAGAATCATGTCTATTTGGAAATCGTGAACAAATAAAATGCAAACCAGCCACATTTATCCTCTCACAAGAGCTTACCATATAAAGATGCCTGAAGAGTGCACAAAAATGCTCCTTTTAATGTTTTTAGAAGGATAGCTTAAGGTTATTTCTAAGTTTCAGGATCCAAGTGCAAAGGACTCCACTTCTTTACAAGTGGTTTAAGCCCATGGGCAGTGTGGTTAGAATCCAGATGACTCTCTTGAGAGGCCGGGAGAAGCAATGCCAATATTTTTTTTTGTGTTGAAAGGACCATAAAGGAGAAACAGATCATACTTTGTGGGTTGATAAATAGCTCAACACACGCAGCCAGAAGAATGAACATTATGCACGTTGTACAGTGCACTTTTTTTAAGGCAGAAGTGGGGGAAAGGAGTTGTGGTTTTTGTTATTTCTCTGTTCTGACCCCTCACTTGAAAGAAGAAAAAGGATATGTCAAAGTTTGAAATGTGACATTGAAAGAAAAGTTTCAGAATTTGATAAAGATTGAGGTATGGGGCTTAATTCCCTTTTTATCCCCCGATTTCCGTTTTTAAATGGAGAATTCAAAGTGGCTTCAGAAATTATTAGAAGCGAAATGTTGGTGGTCCTGGTTAGATGACACGTGAAAAGAAAATTGAAGTAGAAATAAAAGCTTAAAAGAAAGTTCACTTTGTTTGGGCTAATTTTATACTTGATAGATGACTTTCGGAAGGAACTATTTGCAGAAGAGCTCACGCTAATGGTGAGTAGGGAGTGCAGGGTAGGGGGGTTTGTAGATAATAAAAGTATACCAGATGTGTGTGAAAGCCTCAATTATGAATTCTCTGGGGAGTTCAAGATTATTCACTTACAGACCCTTCCCTTCCCCTCTTCTCCTCTCTTTCTTTTTCTTTTGTGGTATGAGGCATTCATTAGTAGTAAGGGAACACAAACTCATTTCTTATAGATGTGATCTTAGTAACCCTGGAGAAAGATCAGTGGTGATAATTTATTCCCTCTTTTCCTTAGAATTGTCTGTTCTAGATTGGCTAAGTGAAATTTTATTTTCTCACATAAGTGAAAACACTATTTCTTAAACACATCAAAGCCCATTTGAATTGGGTCACATCATAATTTATTTTATCAAACAGATTTTAATTTTTTCCAGATTTAAAAAATTTCCAGATTATTCCAAATTTTATGGGTCAAATTCTGTCCTTAATTATACACATGCATCTTAATTGCACACACATAACTGAGGGCAGAGTTTGGGTTTTGGAGCTGAAAGTCTGAATTTTTTTCTTGGAAAAGCACAGACTTCAATCTATGAATTTAAAAATAATATTTAAAATATTGACATCACTTTTCCAAAGTTTCTTTCAAGCCCTGATTACTTAATCCACCACACCCTGGTATAATCACTCTTTATTATCTTTTTCTTCAATGAGATAATAATCACAGAAATGATTTTATTTGCTTGAAGCCACACAAGGAAGACAATGATAAAATTAAGGTTAAAATTTAGCAGTCTAGCCCTAGCCGGTTTGAATAAAGCATCAGCCTGCAGACTGAAAAGTCCCAGGTTCGATTCTCGTCAAGGGCACATGCCCAGGTTGCGGCTTGATCCCCAGTAGAGGGCGTGCAGGAGGCAGCCTATCAATGATTGTCTCTCGATATTTCTATCTTTCTCTCCCTCTCCCTTCCTCTCTGAAATCAATAAAAATATATTTTAAAAAAATTTAGCAGTCTAAGTCTGTGTTCTGTGATGATAGTTGGAACTAGTTACTAACATTACATAACTGATAAATTTGTTTTTTTCTTGATTGTTGCTTCTTTTATTCAAAATAATAATGGCTTTATTATACTTTTTCCTAATTATAGAGATGACATTGGAAATAATTTAAGCAATGCAGGAAAATATAAGGAGTAAGATAACCACTTGAATTCTCACCTCTACAAGAGGACTATTTATATTTTTGTTAAATATGAGTATCATTTGACTTTTTCTTTAATTTATATTGATATAATATTAGACATGTTATTGTAAACAGCCTTTTAAACCAGGGAAATATTGGACATCTTTTCATGTTAAGGAATACAGATCCACCTCTTTTTAAGGCCCACATAATATTCCATTTGACTGGCAAGTGTTTAGTCAATCAGTTATTTTCACAAAAAGAAATGTACTTTAATGCTCTAAACTCTGTTATGGACACATTGATTTATTCATTTTAATTAATAACTGGAACTCTCTTCCCTTTTAGCTATGCCAAAGATTTTTATGTCCATTAAATCTATTTGTTCTTTTTAAAAGCTCTAACTTTGAATTGCACATCCATAGAATTATACTCAGATGTGCAATATGCAACTTGAAAATGTCTGGCAATGAAAAATGTGAATAACATAGGTATGTGACGTCTTCAGAAAATGCTTGAATGCATTTTATAAATAACCTCTTATCATTACTCAACTTTAATCTGATGAACTGCTATACATGTCCCAATCCATAAGGATTTGAGTTTTATCTCCATCTTTTTCTTACCAAACGAAAGTTTCTTACCAAGCTTTAGGAGATTAGAGTAAGCAGTGGAATGGAAAATCTTGGATAATCTATACTTTGGGCAATCAATTGCTAAACACTGAATTTAGAGTGGAGTGTTTATGTTTATATAAATAGTGTTTGAAAAATTGAAAGCAGCACCTCCATACAGGCTGTTCGCGTTACAAATGTATTCTTTGTTCCTTCCAGTCCTTGCCTCCTAACTTGATTGCCCTGATGAAAACTCAGATCCATTATCAACCTTGGAGTTTTTTCCCTTCCGATCTTATTCTCTGTAGCCTACTCCAGAGCATTGCTCGAGCATTATACCTTCTCCCTCCCTCATCATCACATTTTCCCTCATTGCTGAATTATTCTCACCAATATTACTTTCTCTTTTATCTTAAAAAATATTTCTCTTCATCTATTTCCAACTCCACCTACCACTCATTTATTGGCTTCTTGATTTCAAGTCTTTTTCCTTTCTCTTTCAATACAATCTGACCAGTCTGTCTCACTCATGAGTCCAAAAGTTGTTCTTGAGGTCACCAATGACGTCCATGATATTAAAATGATGGTCAATTCTTAATCCTCATCTTATTTGACCTGTCAATTTAATTTGACACATTTGATCACTTTCTCTTCCTTAATAAACTTTCTTTGCTTGGTTTCCAGAATGCCACTCTGTTTTAGTTTTCTTCCCATCCTGCTGATTGCTCCTTTTCAGTGTCCTTGGTTGGATCCTTGTCTCCCTGACCTAATTTTGGCATATTAAATTATTCTCTTTTTCCCCCTTCTCTTTATCCACACTCATGGCCTTAAATATTATCTATAAATACTCTCATATGCACACCTCTAGGACCATCTGTCTTCCCGACTCAACATTCACACATCCAGCAATATTTTCATGTAATATTCATGTAATACCTTTCAAACCCAATATTCCCTACAGTGAACTGATGTTTCTCACTATTCACTAATCTCAGTTCTATCCTTACTGCCATTAATGACAACTAGGAAGCCATCTTTGACTACTTTTTAGTCACCCCACATCTAAACTTTTGGGAAACCTTGCTACCTCTAATTCAAACATATATAGAATCTGACCATTTCTCCCCGCCTCCACTGAGGGACTAAATTCCCTAATCAGGTTTCCCATTATTCTTGTCTCCTTAGAGCAGGGGTGGGGAATGTCCAGTCCATGGATCATATAAGGTCTGTGGAACCATTTGGTCTGGCCCTGCCAAGGCATTAGGGTGAGTTAATTAAATGTTTGACCAAATACAGTAGGCTAATACTTAAGTTGATGATTTTGTATGGCCCACAAATGATGTTATAAATATCCAAATGGTTCTTGGCAGAAAAAAAAGGTTACCCACCCCTGCGTTAGAGTCTACTGTCAACTAATAAGGCAGAGTGAGCCTCTTAAAACTTGAATCATGCCATGACACTCTTCAGCTTAAAATCCTGAAATAGCTCCCCATTTCACTTGAGGTAAAAACTGTAGCCCATACAATAGCTACAAAACTAGGACCTCCCTTTTCTTCTCTGATTTCTTTTCCTACTATTCTCTCTCCCTTGCTCAGTCTCCTGCTATTACAGGGGACTTCTTGACATTTTTCACATACCCCAGGGACTTTCCCACCTTGAGATCTTTCCTTTGAATATTCCTTTTACTTGGAATGTTCTTCTCTCAGATATCTGCTTGGATAACACCTTTGTCTCAAGTCTTTAGCTAAATTTCCTTTTTTAAATAAAGCCTGCCATGACCACCTTATTTAATACTACAGCTCTCTCTTTCATCTTTGACATTTCCTATCTCCCTTATCCTGCTCTGCTGTGTGCATTTCATATCGTTTATTATCTTTGAACATACAATATTTACTTAAAATATGTTTATTGTTTATTTTTTCTGTTCCCAGTCCAATGTAAAACATGAATATATCCTTGAGGACAGAGATTTTTCTTGTGAGTGGTGGAATCACAGGTAATTTTCTCATTATTAAAATTATACATAAAATAACTCAGAAAATAAAAACAATGAGTACATCAATGGTGAGACTATATCATCAACAATAGATTGTGATTAATCCAATTCCAATCCCAGGACATTCAGAACAGAAAAAGAAGAAGCACGACAAAACAACTACAACCAGGGTGAAAAGGAAGATAAGAACAAACTTAGTGTAAATTTAGTGTTTTAGGTTTATAAATTTTCCTACTCTAAAAGATTTTGGAAAAGGAGAGAAATAGAGGCTACACATGTTGGTGTTTGAATCGTGATTTAAGATTGCTTAAGAATTATGCTAATTCTGGGACAAAAAGGGAGAATTTTTGGCTTTGAAATATAAATATATACATCACTGGCCCACCCATTACCACTTCTGAAATTCTCTTCAGCTGTAGCTGATTAGCAACTAAAAATGTCAAGATTTATTTTGAGAATATTGAAGACTACTCTAGGGCCTTGAAATAATTAGTTGCTCAAGTCCTCATTAAGGCATAGAGCATATACAAAACTATAAGACTTGGCTAGTCAAGAAAGCAAAATGCTTTTGACCATTTTATTCAATGAGGTAAATTAGCGTGCTTTGTATCAATTGGTTAACTGAATGTTGAAAGTATGGCAGACTACTTTTGGATGGAATGAAAATTTTTCCATCGGGGGAAACTTTTCCCTACATAAAGTCATTTTGTTGTTTATATCCACTAATTTTTTATGACAATTATTTATAGTAAAAGAGAATAATCTTTGAGAGGTTATTTTTAAAAGATTATTTAATTTCAGCATTTGATGAAGTTACTAATGATTGAAAGTAAGAAATTTTAGGGCAGATTAATTTACATTTTGGCTATAATACAAGAAGAAAATTAGGTATAAAAATGAGGGTAAATAAAATTTTATTGAGCTTTAAAATATAAGATAGTTTCATATGCCATTTGTTGGGGGTTGGGAGACCCCAAATAAAATACCTCATTCCCATGTCCAATTCTGGGAAAAAACACATATGAAATACTTTAAACTATGTGTGTGTGTGTGTGTGTGTGTGTGTGTGTATATGTGTGTGTGTGTAATGAGCTCTTATTAAAAAAAAAAAACAGAATAGTCTAAGAAATATCTCTCTATATAAAACCCTAATATGCAAATAGACCGAAAATAGACCAAATGGAACAACCGAACAACCAAACAACTGGTTGCACTATGATGTGCTCTGACCACCAGGGGATGTGTGTGCAGAACATGACAGGCGTCGGCAGTAGGCAGCAGAGCGTGGAACATGGCAGGCATCAGGCCATGGTGGGATGGTGGAACAGGTGAGCAGGGGCGCCAGACCAAGGAGGGGCACCAGTCACTGTCATTGGGGTAAGCCTCTGGTGGTTCCTGAAAATTCTTTGCTTCCATGTGCTGCGGTCCCTCGGGGCAGGAGGGGAAGGGTGGGGGCACAGAGCATGGGCCAAGATCCACCCTGTGCTCACCACAGCCTCACGGCCTACAGTTCTTTTCAAGGTGCACAAATTCGTGCACTGGGCCCCTAGTGTGTGTGTGTGTGTCTGTGTGTGTATACATATCATTCCCTTTGTAAGGATAGACTAAGGAATCAGATAGATGGAGATCAAAATGTCAGTTTTATTACTAATCAATATCTGGTCTGAAGAATGCACTTAGATATGCACCCACAATCACCTTTCTAACACTTTGCCACTATTAAGCACACTTATTCATTGGCATAAGCAATAGCACATATTAACTGTGTACCTCCCTCATGGGTTAGGATGTTTACCAAGTGATATGAAGCCGAATGAAATCAGGGCCTTTGGATAGATGGCTCCAGAAGGAGAGGAAAAGGCTGAGGTAAACTTGTACAGTAACTTTTTCCACATCCACCAACCAGACCAATTGATTAGGGTTGTAAGAAAGGCGTGAAGGGTCTGTGCAGCAAGTCTCCTTTGCTGGAAACAGAGGTGATGAAGGATGTATCCCCATCCCTCCTCACCCCCAGGAACACACTCTACTCATCACATATGTGTGATATATTATGGTGACAGCAATTATGCCACATGTGTGTTAGTGGGAGAGGGGGGATGTGGATTGTTAGTACATCTCAAATTTTCTACTATTTTGCAGATAATTACACAGAGTTGCAAATCAGAGACTCATTCATTGTTGGCAAGCACACTTCTGTGAATTAATGTTTGAGTTGATGGCTCAGCTTGGGTGAAGGAGAAAGATGGAAATGAAGCAGTGCTTCTATTAAGGAGCAAAGGTCAGAATGATGGTCAAAATCCTCCTCCTCTACTGAAGGCGGTACTGCTGCCATCTGCTGGATGGTGAGTAGAAGAAGCCCATACAGGAAGGAGTCCTTTTAATTTATCTCCTTCCCACTTAGAAGGCACGATGGTCAGTGCCAGGGAGAGGGCATGTAAAGATAGTAGGTCACCTTCTCCACTCAGGGAGCTGGGAATTTAACAGGGAGGAGAGACCTCACCCGGGAGACTATGATAAGCGTGTCCCTAATGGGAGGGCCATGCCATGGTGGACTCACTTCTCTGGGGAAAGTCAGGAAAAGATTTAGAGAAGAGCTGACTTGAGTTCACGTTGGAAACAAAAGGAGGGTGCAGCAGGGAAGAGAATTCTAAGTGGGCACTGCTCCAAACAACTTAATTCTACTCTTCATGAAGAGTCTGATGAAAGTCCTTACTCCTTTTAGAAACAATCTTTTTCTTTTATGATCTCCTCTCCCAGCTCATAATTGTGTTCATCCACTGGTCAGATATTTAACTAATCCTAATCAGAAGAAAGGTCACCCTAACAATGGAAGCTACAGGTTTAGTATAACTGTCATGACATGTCCTTCTTCACGGTGCCCAAAATGGGTATCTTTCATGCTCGGCCCTGAAAAACATGAGATTTCATTTCAATGAATTTCTTTGGTTTGTGGTTTACCATAGCATACGTTTATGAGGTTGAGTTTTATAAATTCAATTTTAATCAGATATTATTTTTTGCCCTAAGTAAACTCTAAATACCACAAATAAGGCTTTCACCAGTTTAGAAACCATCTATAACTCATAAGTGTAATTAGGCTTAAAACGATGCTGAGATTTCACAGGATCCCTGTTTAACACTGGGGATTTTTATATTCTATGCCTCTGGTCTCTAAGTAGTGATCAGATGGTTATTTCCCTATTATAAGCTGTGGTATGTTAAGGACCTAGCAAGTTAAAAAGTAATAACTGGATTTGGCAACAGCAGAATCAAATATGGCTAACTGAAACCATTGCCAGCATTAGTTTGACACATGACAGATGGTACTTTTAGGTTGCAGATTCGAATGTACAGAGTTGCTGTTCTGCCTGAATTTCATTTGACTTTCCTGCGCTTGTCAAAGTGGATTTCTGTCAGTCTCTGTGTCAGTGGAGTTCAGTTTGTGTGGGACTTGGATGATAAACCTGTCAAATACAATGAAGTTTGTGATTCCATTGGGCCCTATCATAAAAATCAGTTGTGAATCCTGCCAAACTTAGTGAAGTTGGCTGATTCTGGGGCTAGAGATTATTGCATAGATTTGTATAATGTCTGCACATGTTTTTTTTTTTAAACTTCTTGTTTCAAATATGTTTGTGTTTAAGACTCCTTCAGTAAAGGATTTGTAATAGTAAATAAATACAATGGAAAACAAGTTTAAACAAACGTTTTAAATTTATTTATCCACGTTAGTGTTTGAAATACTCTATTTTCCACCCAAAGCTACATTTTCTTCCACCACAATCTCTTCTTTTTAAATCCAAATGTTCTTAACATTAATTTAGAAGATGTGTAAAGCAAGGCCAATGAAGCTGATTTTAAAAGTGTAAGGAAATGAGCCAAACAAGAACCAATGCCAGCATCCATGGGCAAAGACACTGCTTTGGAGATAGAACAGACTAAAAGTGATGATAAATTCTTGTTGGAATTATTATATGACAGGCACAAACTTTCCTGGCCTTGGGTAGCTTACAGTTTATCTGAAGGGATATGCCTGTTCAGATGAAAATCTTATATAATAAAACCCTAATATGCAAATCAAATGAATGACAGAATGACTGGTCGCTATGATGCACACTGACCACTGGGGGGCAGACACTCAATGCAGGACCTGCCCCCTGGTATTCAGTGAGCTCCCACATAGGGAGCACTGCTCAGCCAGAAGCTGGGCTCGTGGTTGCTGATCGCAGCAGAGGTGGCGGAAACCTCTCCTGCTTCCGCTGCAGGCAGGTGGTAAGGAGTGAGGGGTACTGGGCTGTGAGAGCCCTGTACTGTGAGAGGGATGTCCGACTGCTAGCTTAGACCCGATCCCCCTGGTGGACATCCCCAAAGGAGTCCTGGACTTTGAGAGGGTGCAGGCCAGGCTGAGGGGACCCTTCCCCCTGTGCACAAATGTCATTCCCCGGGTCTCTAGTAAATGATAATAAAAAGTCACAGGCACTGGGCTACTGAGTGGCATAGGCAGCAGGTGCACAATATCAAGGGTTAATGTGGCTGAGAACAGATTCTGAAGAGAATGTGTTTAATCTGGGTCTTCCTTTCTTCTATATTTTCATTTTTAAGTGTGGGAATCAAAGAGTATATAATGCTTAAGCAGAATAGACAACATGACATATACTATCTCACAATAAATATCATTTATTAAACACCATATGTAAAGAATTGTGGTGAATTGCTTTATATAAGTTATTTTACTTAATCTTTGCAATTTTTCTATGACTTAAGTAGGATTTCCCCCCCAAATTACAGATGACAATTTCAGAGATGTTATACAAAGTGCCCAAAGTTGCATAGTTACTACATGGCAGACCCCCCAGACTCAAAGCAAAAACCATCTGATTCCAAAGCCCAAACTCTAAACTATGCAGTTAGTGCTGGCATATGGCTAATAGTTACCTGCATGTTGTCATAGGACAGTCAAGGTTAGGGTACTGAGGATTTCATTCTTAACATGAAGCATATGCTAGTTTAGAAAGGAATTCCCCAGATGGTAATTGTGAAAATTATTTAACAAACATGGAGGAATGTTTATTATATAGTGTCAAATGTAAAAAGAAGAATATAATGGAAGTATTCAATGTGTTTACAATGAAGTCAAAACTGTATATGCGTATAGACCGAATTCTGTAAAAGAAGTATAAAAGAAAAACAGTTTTCTTGGAATAGTAAAAATTATAGTTAATTTCTTTTTCTTCAGAAATCTCTTCTAGTATTTAAATGTTGTCACTGATATTTAAATTAGAAGAATTAAAGCTGCTCTCCCAATTCAATGAGAGAGCTGTAAACCATGGTGCTGTAAAGAAATCATTCTCAAATAAAAATTACAACTTATTTTAAAACATGAAATTAGTTTGGGAGGTCAGGACATAATTAACATTCTCTAGCAGATAAAGTTAAGTTTATAAAGATGAGTTTTTAATTGGTTTATTGGAATATAATGTTTATCTTTGCTCTTGAAAAATTTGCATTAAAGTAGCCATGTCAGAAGATGAGAACATTTATAGGATATGATCTTATACTCCTCCCTTCCTCTTCCCATGCCTTGCTCTGTGTCCCACCCTACTCCATTTTAACAAACGGGAACTTTACATCCCTGTTGCGGTCTCCTCCACCACACTTTTGTCTGAGAAACTCTACTCGACTTCTAGAACTCACAAAGGAGTAAGAGCTATCCAAAAGAAGAGGAAAATCATATGTTTACTTTTTTTTCAGTCCTTAACAGTTTCTTGAGTGTGAGGAGAAATGATTGATGGTTCTACATGCTTGATTCAAAGGTCTCTGTGAAGCTAGGGGTTGAACTTGTAAGTAGAGATACAATTTACTGTTTTGTTTTCATTAGTTTTCCTCTAGGGATAGTAAAAATTATAAATCCTCTTATCTACTCTTTAACTGACCCACAAAATTAATGGCTGCTCTCTGTTTCCTCTGCAAGGATACTGACTTATTCCACCAAGAAGGTCCAAGCACCATCTAATACAGCGGTCGCCAACCTTTCGGATCTCATAGACCACCAGTCGTCTGTGGACCACTGGTTGCCGACCACTGCATACACTCCCTCCTTTCTTATTCATCAAAAACAAAATTTGCACCTACACATACTGCTTATTGTTGGGATTATATAGTTTAATAATAAAACATTACATACACTGATGAAATATGAGTGTTATGTAAATGACAACAAAGTTAACTACTGTGTAAAGCATAAACACATGCAGATAAAAGGGATGATGATGAATTAGTTTTGGGAGAGATAGGTTTCTAAGAAACTTTAGGAGGATTATGTTCTCAGATTGCATTGCAAGTTTCTTTGGTGTTGCTCTATTTTAAAGAATCTGAAATTGAAAATTTTAGAGTGCAAGAAAACCATCATTTGCCATGCATTCAAATAAAGGCCCAGACTACATGAAAAGATTGGCTAATGAATGTATATTTAATCCCCAATTAAATATAGGGATTTCAAAGCCACTCAGGACCAAGTTTTAAGCTAAAATTGAATCTTTAAGGTATGTATTTTTCATTATGGTTCCCCAATGAACTTTAGAAACTTTAGAACTGGGGAAACTTTTAGAAAACTATTAACTGGCCTATCGCCAGTCTTACACATGGGAGATGAGAGAAGTTTGATTATATGTATTACCCTGTGTTCATTTGTAAGAGCATACCTCGTGCAGTTGCAAAATTAGAAGTGAGGAGTTTGATATTTTGAAAGATCCCTAATAATTTTGAACCTCTTTGAGAGCTATATTTATTAAATGAAATATTTAATGTTATTGTATGAAATATTAGAGGCCCGGAGCACATATTTGTGCATGTGTGGGGTCTGACCGGCCCACCCCCAATCAGGGTGGTGGGGGCCCGTCGGCCGAAGTGCGTGTCAAAGTAACCAGTCGTTCCAGTCATTCCGATGTTCTGGTTGCTTGGCTTTTATATATAAAGATTTAATGTTATTTTATTTAATGTTAAAAATACTCAATCTACTTTATTCTTTCCTTTCTTCATTAACTCAAACCTCCCTTCTTCTACAGAGGAGACTAGCTGTTGGACAGATACACTTCCCCTTCTTTTGCAAAAAAATTGATCCAGAGTTTTCGGCTGCACATACTGCCACGTAGCTAGAAGAAGGACCACCTTCCCCACCTCTATGGCTGCTGGGTGTGGCCAGGTGTATTGGTTTTCTATGGCCGCTGTAACAAATTAGCAGAAATTTAGTAACTTAGAACCACGCAGATTTGTTATCTCATCGTTCTGTAGGGCAGAAGTCTGTGTTAGCTTGGTAGGTTTTTTTTCTCCGAGTTCTGCAAAACCAAAATCAAAGTGTTCATGGCTGGGCTTTTATTAGAAGACCTTGGGAAGAATTCACTTCCAAACTCATTCAGGTTGTCGGTAGAAGCTAGTTCCTTGAATATGTAGGTCTAGGACTCTTGCTGGCTGTCAGCAGCAGGCTGCCCTTTGCACCTAGAAGGTCTCTTACTGGCCATTACATGTGGGTCCCTGCATCTCAGGACCAGCCAGCGTATGTTTAATCATGTTTGGGATCTCCCTGACTTCCGCTGATACCATTGCTCTCTTTTACCTCCACCTGGAGAAAGTTCTCTACTTTTAAAGGCGTCTGTCATTAAATTGCCCCCACCTGAATATTCTGGGATACTCTCTCTATTTTAAGGTTTGCAACCTAAATTCTATTTGCAAAGTCCCTTTTGCTATGTAATTTAATGTATTCATAAATTCCAGGGATTGGGGTGGTCATTTTGGGGGATCTATTTTTCTACCACAGCCGGTGGAGTTCTGGCAAATGAGTGGAACTGGAGATGTTGTGCAGGACTCCTGGGAATCCCCTTTAAAGGGGAGAAGAGATGACTTTTTTTATTCTGCCCTCACCCTGCTGCCTAGTATTCTCAAGCAGCCTCCTTGAAGTAAGAGGCAAGGACCACACCTTCAAGATGGGTAGATGGGAAAACTTGAAAGAGCTGAACTCTTTTGTCAAGTCAATTCATTTACCTGGGGTTGCCTATTACACCAAGTTTCTTTCCTTTCACATGAGAAATAAAGTTCGTATTAAATCTTGTTATTCAAAATTCTTTCATAGTTGAACCTACTACTGAAAACCATGCCCTAGAAACTTTGTTTGATTTTCTTAGCTCATTACAATATTTGCAGCTGGATTGACAAAATGAAATACATATGGTTTCCAAATTCATTATATACTAGTAAAGATATGGAATAATAACTGTTATATAAGGTTTTAAAAATGACATATTTACCCATAGTTATAAAAGTATGCATTGTCTGTAAAATAAATTTGTTTTTCTTATTAATGTCTGATTTTTCTTTTTGTGTTAAAAGTGTCATTCTGTGCATTTCAGTTTAATATTTTTTTCCATTAGAAATAAAAAAATAAAGAAAAACTTGACTGTAAATCTAAAGTTTAGATATAGACAGGAAATGCCTCATTTTGGTCTTAGAGGACTCATGCAGAATTTAAGAAAGGAATACTAAGATTTAATGAGATACATATTAACATAAATCCTATTCATTTAATCAGCTGTTTTCCATATTGTCTCAAAACGTTTTCTTGTAAGGTAAACGTTAGAAAATGTGAGTTATACCCAATTAAACAATATACTATTCATTTGCCTTGTTTATTTTGGAAACTTTGACAGCTCTCAGAAATTCAAACATTCTTTAAAACAAATTATGTAGGACATTTCTAATGTTTCCATAGCATCATATGGATATATATTTGTAAATGATAGATCTGAACAAAAAGATCATTTCTTAAATTTTGACCTCATTATAGTGACCCTGATGAAAAAGACATTTTAAAATAATTGCTGCACTATACATGGATAACCATTTCAATTGAATGTTATTTTAAAACTTAGTCATAAGGAGCCTTTTAAGAATATTGTCTGCGACTGAAATTTTCTTGAAAATCTGATGGACGCTATGGCTCATCTTCCCAGAAAATACCTGCAAACTCTTACGTAAACACTTTTTAGGCAGATATCCCTCCTGATTTTTAATGTTCACAGGTGGGTATGGAATCAATCAGTTCTGCATCTACGCTCCTCCTGCCGTTTCCATGTGGCTTCTGTGTATCCTTAGTTATAAGTCTTCTGTCATTTAGCTGTACTTTTGATGTGGTTGAGAGAGGAGGTGAGCACAGCGTTTAGCTACTTCACCGTCTTGACGAGGTACTTAGCCTAGCCTACATGCTCAGAACACTTACGTTAGCCTAAGTTGAGCAAAATCATCTCGTCACCACTGCCCAGCATAATGAAAGAGTATTGTATCCTATATCGCTAGCCTAGAAAAAGATCCAAATTCAAAATCCAAACTACAGTTTCTACTGAATGCGCGTTTTGCACCATCATAAAGTCAAAAAATGTTAAACTGAACCACTATAAGATGGAGACTCTATACATTTCAACATTCTCAAGTTCTATGACTTCTACAAAGTTACAGCATTAAAGATTTAATTTTGTTCTGAATGAAATTAATGCAATTAGAGGGAAAACTAAGTATTACAGGAGAAAAAATTAATTTCATATCACCTAAAAATATAATTATAAATAAGTTAGGCAGAGAGAAGGGATTCCCATGCCAAATTCACAGGGATACTTACCACGACCACATATGCCATTGTTGGCTCATAAAGTCTATGACAAAAAGCTTGGTGGGCACTGATTTTAGAGTATAGCCATGGGGAGCCAGAATAGGAATCATGCTTCCAGACGCAAATTGCAGCCCAAAGTCTGTGTCACTGTGTCTCCCTTTCCTCACACATCGATCCTACACAATTTACTTGTTTATTCCCTTCTTAGCTGTTCTGTTAAAACAAAGCCAAATTCAAACTAAAGCTAAAAAGCTAAATGCAAAGTCTTAAAAATATAAAATGGAGTCAAAATTTAAATAATCTCAAACCATTTTTCTAGTTGTTGCATTTCTCATTATTTTGCATTTCCCTGTCCGTGACAAAGTAAGTACTCTCCCTTCCTTTGCTCTCTAGCCCCTTTCTCTTTCCATTGTGCAACTGAAGACTGGGAAAGGATGTTTCAACTAAATGGCACATTATTTCCTTCTTTGCCTGGGACTTTCAGAGATCTTTGACAGCGAGCTCATTCTTATTAAAAAACTTTCTCCGATCTATTTCAGATATCCAGAATAGAAATTTTGAGTCCAGCAGATGATTAACTACTGGATGTTATTTGAAGAAATTTTATATTTGTGCTGACATGTCTTGCCATCTGGGTGAAAGCCATTGCTATCCTAATGACACAGTTGTTGAGAAAATAAATTATAAAAGACTAATCAAACAGTGAAATAAATGGCTCTTTAATTATTTTCAAATGGAGAAAAGTCCCATCAGATGTTTAATAGTTCAAATGAACGTTATGTGGCATCACCAATGATTTATTTCATAGAATGACTGATGCCAAGGTAACTGGGTCATAAAGCTTTAATCTTGTCACCCTGTCTTTCATGGAGTCATGTATGTCACTGTAGCGTCATTAATGTCAGTTATGAAACTTAACAGAATACCTGGAAGCATGCTTTCATAAGTCATCCTGGCAAAAAAGTAACAGACTATTGAGTCTATAATTTTATGGCAGATTCTTATTTTCCAAATTGGTTTGAAAGCTTGACTATCCCTGTAAAAATAAAAGAGAACTATAAAAAAAATAACTAAAAAAAGATAAATGAAAGAGAACTATTCACCTTAGGTCCTGAAGCCACCTCTTAGGGGAAATAGAGGAGTTATCCTATGACTCATAAACCTACTAACTAAAGAAAGTTAAAAAACACCAAAATAGGAACTCACACTCTTCTGGTTCCCTGATTAATCAGATAAAATTTTGTGTATGTGTAAGTATGGTGCTTTGCTATTTAAAAATCATTTTACCTTTACAATTCTTCATTAAATATGAGTTATGATATAGTTATTTTTTATTTCCATTTCTGATGTAGAAAAACTGAAACTCATAAAATCTATAATTTCTCAAGGTCACAAAATTAGAAAAGCAGAATACTAACACATATTCTCTGTTTCACAGATTAAATTTCTTCCTACTGTCTTTTCGCTTTTTTAATTGCCTGAATGATTATGTTGTACTGGGAGCTTAGTGGAGACATCAATCATTTTGGCTGTCCAGCTGATGTACAAGAATAATGATCTGAACAATTACAAGCCTAAATTGACTTCAATCACAAAACAGTAAAAATAAATACTTGAGAAAAAGAAGATTATCTAGTTTGTTGCCATGGTTGCTGCCAGTATTGAGATACATATTATATTTGATATTTGTTTTCTGATAGTGTGGTGAAACATAAAGTACTAAGGAGTATTAGGGAGATCTGTGAGGGGAAGGACATTATTGCTCTTTCTTGGACCAAATTGAATTTGAAATCTAAGGGTTTAAGTGAAGATGAAACTAATATAGGTCAAATGAATAAATTAATCCACTATAGAAAATTGGCCCAAATATAATCAGAAAAATTTTCATCTATTTCTTTTAAAATATCTTAGTCTTCATGCAAAGGTGTTAGTTCAGATATTTCATTTCTATAATGTTACATTTGATGAGTTGGATATAGATAGTCATTTGGTATTTTGTGCCATCAAATATTATATATCCAGGAAACATTCCATAAAAAAATAAAGTTAATGTTCTGCTTTTAAAACCTATGTGTATATCGTGTATATCAAGATAAACAGAGCTTCTATGTATTTTATTATATATATATATCAAAATATTCTTTTGTGAGAAGTACTTGATGTGTCAGAATTTTTAAAAGCTTTATGATGTCTGTGTTAGTATTAATATTTTATCTTGCCAGACTTAAACTTTTATTTAAGTTCAGAACACTGAAACATTAGATTTAGGTTGACCTTATACTTAGGCTCAGCATATACTCTCATTCCATTTATTCTTCCTGCTGTTAAATATGATGGATCCTTTTCCATGCAAGTTATTTTTTTAAAAAAATATGACCGAAATGAGGAGAGATGAAAAATATTTTAAAGATTATATATCTTAAAAAATTAATAACTTCAATGGAGGCAGGAATGACATGCAATAAATTGCACATGTTTAAATTAAACACCATGATAAATTTTGACAACGGCATGGATTTATAATCTCATCATTGCAAACATGAGAATGAATGTATCCACCATCCTGAAAAGTTTCTCTGTTCCCCACATCCTCCTCTTTTAGTGTACCCCACTTCCATCTGTGGACAGCTGAAGATGTGATGTCTGTCATTACAGAGAAGTTTGCATTTTTCAAAGCTGATATGAATGGAATCATAAAAACATACACTCTCCTTTGTCTTGCTACTTTCACACAGTACAACATCCTATATCCTTATCTATTTCGTGTGCATCAATAGTTCATTTGTTAGTGAGTTTAGCAAGATTGCAATGTACAAATAAAAACAGTGCTTATATATACTAGTAGCAAATAATCATTGATGAGTAGTACTCCAAGATGTGGTCATATCACAATGCAATATACCAGTTGAAAAACATTTGGGCTGTTTTCAGTTTTTAGCTATTATAAATAAAATTGATATAAACTTCACTTCCAAGTCTTTTATGGACATATGCTTTTCTCTTGAGCAAATATCTACAAATGCTTGGTGTATACATACACAGATGGTGTATGTTTAACTTTTGTAAACACTGCCAAACTATTTTCCAAAGTGATTGTATGATTTTGTATTCTTACCAGCTGTGAGAGCTCACGTTGTTTCACATCTTTGTCAACGTTTGGTAGGACGGTCTGAATTTTGTCCTGCCAAAAGTCACTGTTGACTCCCTAACCCCGCAATGTGATATTTTGAGATGGGGCATTTGGGAGACAATTAGATACAGATGAGGTCACAAGAGTGGGGCTCTCGTGATGGGATTAGTGCCTTTTAAGAAGAAACACTAGAGAGCTTTTGTTTTCTCCCTGCCCTCTCTCCACAATCACCTGAGAACACAATGAGAAGGTGGCCCTCACCAGAACCAAATACTACTGGCATCTTGATCTTGGATTTCCAACCAACCTTCAGAACTCTGAAAATAAGTTTCTGTTTATAACCTCCCAGTTTAAGGTATGATGTTATGGAGGTGTAAGAAAACAAATACAATTGATATAATTTGTCTTTTATTGATTGATTGATTGATTGATTTCAGAGAAAGGGAGAGGGAGAAAGAGATAGAAACATCAATGATGAGAGAGAATTATTGATCAGCTACCTCCTGCATGCCCCCTACTGGGATATTTTAAATTTTAGGTATTCTAATAGGTGTGTAGTGTTATCTCATTATGGTGCTTTCACTTCTTTTCATGTGCTTGTCATTATATGTCTTCTCTGATGAAGTGTGTGTGCAAATGACTTGTCCATTTTAAAACTGGGTTATCTGTTTTCTTATTGTTGAGTTTGTTACATAGTTTTTTATGATTTGTAAGTATTTTCTTCAGTGTATCTTTTCTTTTAATTTTCTTAGCAGTATCTTTTAAAACACAGAAATTCTTAATTTTGAGTAAGTCCAATTTACCTTTATGAAATACAGTTTTGGTGTTGTATCTAAGAAATAATTGCCTATGGGAAAGTAAAATGCTGCAAATACTTTGGGAAACAGTCTGGTGGTTTCTCAATCAACTAAACACAGATCTACCATAAGACCCAGTAATTTCACTCTTAGGTATAAACTTGAAAGAAATGAAAACATGTATGCCCAAAAATATGTGCAGGAATGTTTATAGCAGCATTATTCATAATAATCAAAAGAAGAAAACAGTCCAATTTCCCTTCAATTAATGAATAGATTTTTAAAATGTGGTATATCTATACAATGGAATATTACTTGGCCAGAAAGAGAAACGAAGTAGACACCTGCTACAAAATGAATGAAACTGAAAACATTATGCTAAGTCAAAGAAAACAGTCACAAAAATACCACAAATTATAAGACTTAATTCATATGAAATTTTTAGAAGGGGAAATCCATTGAGACAAAAAGATTAGAGGATGGGGCTGATAGTTAAAGGGTAGAGGATTTCTTTTTTTTGTTACAAAAATGTTCTAATATTAACTGAGGTAATGGTCGCACACATCTGTGAATATACAAAAACCTACTGCATTGTAAAGTTTAAGTGAGTGAAGTAGATGATATATGACATATCTCAAACAAGCTATTAGAGAAAGAACTTATCACCCAACCAAGGCCACAAATGTTTCCTGTTTTCTTTTGTTTTATAGATGTTTTTTCACTTGTGGTGGTTAATTTCACATGGCAACTTAAGTATATCATCAGGTACCCAGATTAAAGATTGTTTTGGGGTACATGTGTGTAATCTATGGATGAGACTAGCATTTGGATAGAGTTTGTAAAATAGATTGCCCTCCCATTGTGGGTGGGCATCATTCAATCTGTTGAGGGCCTAAAATAGGACAAAAGATGAAAGAGCGTTGGATTGTGTTCCTTTGACCCTGCCCCACTGCTTGAACTGGACATCTCATCTTATCTTCTGCTGCCCTTGAACTGAATTTATAAGGCCAACTCCTCTGGTTCTCAGGCCTTCAGATTTGGGCCTCTCAGCCCCAATAATTACATGAACAAATTCCTCAATCTCTCTCTCTCTCTCTCTACCTGCTCTCTCTCTCTCTCTCTCTCTCTCTCTCTCTATCTCTCTCTCTTTCTCTATCACTTCTCTCTCTCTCTCTCTCTCTCTCTACACCATCTCTCTCTCTCTCTCTCTACCTGCTCTCTCTCTCTCTCTCTCTCTCTCTCTCTCTATCTCTCTCTCTTTCTCTCTACCTGCTCTCTCTCTCTCTGTCTCTCTCTCTACCTGCTCTCTCTCTCTCTCTCTCTCTCTCTCTCTCTCTATACCTGCTCTCCGTGTGTGTGTGTGTGTGTGTGTGTATTTCTCTGGAGAACCCTGATTAATAAAGATTTTGTACTAGGAGCAAGGGTTCAACTCACATGGAAACATGCCGGTTAGATATACTGGATCATATAGCCCAAGTGACAAAGAAGCTTTCACAACATCCTGAACTTATTGTCGATCTTTCTCTTATTCTGGTCCCACTCAAAACGAATAGCAGTAAATGACTGAAGTAAACACAAATGAGAAATATGTTACCTCCAAAAATCTGAAGAGGTCTAGTAGGTGCTGTACTTCTTTCTTGGTTGTCGGAGAGGCCATATGAAATAACTTATCTTTCATCATAGATGCAATATCTTTACGTGCTCCACATCACTGCACCCCTAGAAATTTCACTGAGATAGAAGGCCTCTGACTTTTACCAGTAGTTTGATCCCATCCTCTGCCACACAAACATCTTACCAATAAGTACTGTGTAATTGCTACTCTTTGCTTGATAGATCCAATCATCTTAATGTTATAATGTAATAAACCAGTGTGATATCTTGTGGAAGGGAAAGGCAATCAAGATCCCTACAAACTAAATTATGACAGAGTTGGAAAGTGAATATTCCCTGAGGGAAGACAATGAATATATTCTGCTTGCCTTGCTAATCGAAAGCAAACTAGTGGGCCTATGAACAGGTATGAAGACAAAGCATTTGCCAGATCAACAGCTGCGTATCAGGTACCAGGAAATGTGTGAACGAAACCATATCTGGTAGAGCGGTTGGAATTGGAGTAACTATCGGCTTTAGCTTATGCAATCCACTGTCATTCTTCAAGATTCATTTGTTTCTGCACAGGCTAAATAGGAGAGTTTAATGAGGATGTGAGGATGTGGTGGGAATCACCACACCTACGTCTTTCAAGTCCTTGATGGTGGCACTAATCTTTGCAATTCCTCCAGGAACATGGTATTGCTTTTGGTCTACTATTTCCCTAGTAAGATGCATCCCTAAAGGCTTCCACTTAGCCTTTCCCATCACAGAAGTTCTCCCTCCACAGGTCAGGGAACAAATGTGGGGATTCTTCCAGTTGCTGTGCATTCATTCCACTTATGCATTTGAAAACAGGAGAAATAACCCAGATGGGTTTAGAGATGGGAGGGAATTTATCAGACATTGGATAGAATACTCAAAAGGGTTTTGTCTATGTACTGAGGAAATAATTGCCCTATACTAAATGCTGCCCTTGTTCCTCTTATTAAACTTGAGTGCAGGATCAGAAAAGATAAAAATATTTTCAGGTATCTTTACTGTGTTCCAGAATAATGATCAAGAATATATACAGAGCTCTAGTCAGTTTGGCTCAATGAATAGAGCATTGGCCCACAGACTGAAGGTCCTGGTTTCCATTCCTGTCAAGGGCATGTACCTCAGTTGCAGGCTCCATCCCTGACCCTGGTCAGAGTGAATGTGGGAGGCAACCAATCAATGTGTCTCTTTCACATCAATGTTTCTCTCTGTGTGTCTCTCCTCCACCCTTACACTCTCTCTAAAAAAAAATCAATGAAAAAAATATCCTTGGGTGAGGATTAACCAAAAAACCTCAAAATACCCAAAGAATATTTCTGGAAATACAGAAACATCCATCATCCAACAAAGTAAAATTTACAATGTTTGAGATACAGTAAAAAATTATCGGGCATGTAAAAAGTCAGGAAATATGACCAATAATGAGAAGAAAAACAATAAAAACTTACCAAGTATTGATACAAATAATAAAAATTTCTAGAATAATAGGTTCCAACTGATATTATTAACTGTATCCATAAGTTAAAGAAGCTAGAGATTGACAATATTAAGTAGAGACATTAAACATGTAAGAAAAGAACAAAATTAAACTTCCAGAGATAAAAACAATGAGTATGAAATGCAAACTACATGCAATATGATTAATTATAGTTCATGCATTTAAGAAGAAAATAAGAGTGAATTAAAGATAGAGCAAGAATAATTATCAAAATAAGACGCAAAAGGAAAAAATGACTGAAAAATATTGAGTGTCATTGAAGTATGGTTTCCCCCTAGTGATTGAACCATTAATTTTATTTTTTTGAACCACTTAATTTTGCTTTATTCCATCTGCATTAAATTGGTCTTTTAACGCTTGTCAAATGGTCCGAGGACCTTGTCACACTTTTTCTTTATTTACCTTTCTTCTACTATTTTTTAAAAATATGTTTTTATTAATTTTTAGAGAGAGAGGAAGGGAGAGGGTGAGAGATAGAAACATCTATGACAAGAGATAATCATTGATCTGCTGCCTCCTGCACACCTCTTGCTGGGGATTGAGCCCTGATCAGGAATTTAACCTCGACCTCTTGATTCATGGTGTGATGCTCAACCATTAAGCAACACTGGCTGGGCTACCTTTCTTCTACTACTGATATGAATTTTAATTATATCATTTTATACTATTAATTTTTGTTTTATTAATTGATATTTTGAGAATGGGAGGGAATGACCCTTGTTACAGCCACTATCTGACTGTAACTTAATGAGAAACCAAAATGAGAATTCTGGCTGAGCCCAGTCAATTTCCAGATTCATAAAGAAAAAACTGATTGTTTTAGAGCACTATTTTGGGATGGTTTGTATATAGCAATACATAATTAGAGTGGAATGGAAGAGTAAGTATTGTATAGATGTCAATTTCCCCCAAACTGACACTTATTCAAATGCAATTCCAATAAAATCCCAGCAAGGTGTTTTGAGAAAGATTAAGAAGGTGATTCTTTAAAACGAATATGAAAATGCAAAGGGTCAAGACAATCATGAAAATGAACAAAAGTTGAAATTTTGAGTTATTAGATATCAAGATTTACTTTATAGTTATGGCAATTAAGGCAGTGTGGTATTGGAACAATAATAAGTATATAGAGCAATGAAACAGAGCATAGAAACAGTCACAGATACATTCAACTTACAACAAAAGTGCTATGCATTATATTAGAGAAAATATTTTTTAGAAAAAGGTGCTGAAAAATGTAATTTATAAAATAATGTAACAATCACATGACCTCACAGCATACATTAAAATATGTAAAGTAAAACAATAGAGCTAATACCTAATATAGAAGAATATTATCATGACTTTAGGGCTAGGCAAAGGGCTTCTTACATAGTACATAAGACAGTGCAGGAAAAAGCAATACATTCATCAAAATCACCAACTTTTATTTGTCAAAAGACATTAGTAACAGCACACAAACAAGTCATGGAGCTGAAAACTATGTGACTACATTTAACAAAAGACTCGTTTTCTTGATGTATATGCATTCTACAAATCAATAAGAAAGACAAATTTAAGTAGGCATAAAATCTGAATAGACACCTCTCTAAAAATCAATATCTAAAGTATTTATCAGGGAAAGGCAAAATGAAAAATCCTGTGAGATAACACTATATATAAGCAAGTGTTGGTAATAATGTGAAGTATCTGGAAATCCCACACACTGCTTTAAACGTCATTTGTGAAAAAATGTCTGGCAACACCTGGTAAAGCTGAACTTACATATATCCTATGACTCACCAATTTCATTCCAATAGAAATGAATACATATTTGTAGCAACAGTCAAGAATATTCATGGCGGCATGATTCAAATGGCCTAGTATAGAAATGCTCAAATGTTAATCAAAATTAGAATTGGGAAATAAAGTGTGGTAATATGCATACAGCAGAATACAATATAGCATGAGAAAATAAATTTATAGACATAACAACATGGAAAAAATCCATGAATAATGTTCAACAAAAAAACTCAGGCCCTAAAGTTTTACCTTACATGGTGGTAGTGGTAATGACTGATTGGATGGACGCTGGTAATGTCATATTTTGATCTTGATGGTGGTCACACATGATCACTTAAAAAATCTATACAGCTATCCACTTAAGAAGTGTACATTTTAGAATATAAATGTGTGTTATGCTTCAACAAAAAAGTAAAAATTGGAAAATATAGTTCTGAGTTTTACCAGAGAAGCACTTTTGGAAGATTATTTTACAGTTTAAGGCAGAATTGTGAAAAAGATAAAAAGTTCTAGTTCTTACAGAAAAAGATCCTTTTGTATACACTGTATTTTTTGGCTACTTAAGAGACCATTTTGAAAAATCATGTTATTTATAATTTAGTAAATCATTAATCACATAAATAAGTCTGCTTTAGTTCTAGAGTGGCAAAATGAATCAAATCCTGTATTTAAGGCAGCCAGAGAGACACCTCAAGGGGAATAGTAACTACTAAATTGTGGCTTCACTCATTAATGCATTTCCCAAAATACACCCTTTATAACTAAGGGAAAAATTATTCACCCTGAATTTGTCTTTAAGTCCCACTAGTGTAATTGGATTGTAACTAAAGGTCCACTAGTATTTTTTAAAAAATCATTCTTAAAACACTTTCTGGAAATAAATCTATATGAAAATAGCAACCAAGTATCTTTAGTGTTATGATTACAATCATTTTAAGTGTTACCGACATCCATCCAAAAATAATTTACCGAGCTATCTTAAAATTAAATTACAAAGGGAGAAATCAATGTCTTAAATTTAGAATCCAAAAGAAATTTATGAGCTATAAATTAAGAACAAAAATCTTTTAAAATCCTCATCCTATATGGCTATCACAAAGTTCCAACTGTGAAATGCGGCATTAAGAGAACTTCAGCCCCCAAATTACTTAGAATAACTTTTGATGTTTGTTTTAACAGATGCTTCTATTTCCCCAGAGAAATGTTCAAAATCAAATTTCCTTTAAAAAACAATGACTTAAAATAGAAGGAAAGGTTTCCATTGCTTTCAAAATTGAGGGCAAAAGGTGTTAAAAGCTTTGTGAAACTTATTGCCTCTAAAATTACTCCATTCTTGGTCAAAATTGTAGATACAGCTTATAATCAGAGTGAATTTAATAGGATTCAGAATGACTTAATTTGGAAGTGCACAGTTATTTATTAAAGTTCCCACAATTTTAAATAATGGTATTATCTGAGAAAGTAGATTTAAATATGCTAACTTTGATGAAGGGATAGTGTCCTGTTATATTTTGCTTTAAAACGAGTTCCTAATTAATTTTGTTCAGCTTTTAAGTCACAGGTTATCTATAATTTCTATATTAACTTCTAAGGAATACTAAAAAACTACATATTTTAGTGATGTTTAACCTGGTATCAAGGAAAAAGCAATCGCTCATGAAACTATAAGTGCAAGCAGTAAATAGAAATGATGTTTTAGCTCAATTTACGTGATTCCCTTATGGATAATAAATAAGACAGAAATAATGTTCCTTGAAAGCTAGTTAATTGGTGGAAACTACAAAATCCAGTGGAGTCAACTAAAGATGTTTTAACTACCATATAAAAATTTCTTTATGGTATAACATGAAATTTAAAAATATGACCAATAAGATACTAGTGTTATGATCTCATTATTTTATTTCAGATGTCAATTTTAGAAACAAATTATATGAAAGATATGCTTTTAATATATGCCCCTTTGATTTCCAAAGATAAAGGGATATACTTCAAAATCATTATTTACTTAGTAATATGGTCCTTTCTAAAGTATGTGAACAGAGTATGTATAAGTATGTATGGGTACTTGTATAAGGTGGGAGGGAATGAGTGGCAATGAAGAACTGGACTCTTTTTCTACAATAGATTTTTCCCCATTTGGGAAGAACTCTTAATTAAGCTGAAGCATTGAGCTTCAACTTCTCCTGTGTACATCTTGCTAGTGTTTTTTTTTTTTTAAATACTTCCTACTTCTAGCCCTAACCAGTTTGGCTCAGTGGATAGAGCATTGGCCTGCGGACTGAGAGGTCCCGGGTTTGATTCCGGTCAAGGGCATGTACCTTGGTTGCGGGCACATCCCCAGTAGGGAGTGTGCAGGAGGCAGCTGATGGATGTTTCTCTCATCGATGTTTCTAACTCTCTATCCCTCTCCCTTCCTCTCTGTAAAAAATCAATAAAATATGTTTTTTAAAAAATACTTCCTACTTCTTGTTGCTTAAATGTGATCAATGTCAATAACTTAATAGCAGGGATATTTGACCAATGATATCAAATTTTTTATAGAAGTGTGTTGTTTGCTTGTTATCATAAATCCAAAAGTCTTCACTGATTATGCCCCACACAGAATTTCTCTAAACTGACATGACAATTTTTCTACCTCTCTTTAATGGCATTAGTTCATTTATTTTAAAGGATAATTATTTATTTACTTGTTTTATTTAATATCACACACTGGAAACTTTTAGAGGATAATATCTGTATTAGAAAAAAAAAGTATTTCCCTGGCTAGTTTTGCTCAGTGGATAGAGTGTTGGCCTGTGGACTGAAGGGTCATCCGGGTTCCATTACAGTCAAGGGCATATGCACAGGTTTCGGGCTCGATCCCCAGTTAGGGGGCATGCAGGAGGCAGCTGATCAATGATTCTCTCTCATCATTGATGTTTCTATCTCTCTCTCCCTCTCCTTTCCTCTCTGAAATCAATAAAAATATATTTAAAAAAGGAAAAATATTAAAAAGCCCTGGAAGGCAATTTCTCTGCCTAAATCCTTTCGGTAACCTTCACGACCCAGCTTAGTGCTTGGCACACACTAATGGGCACACATCTACACCTCTCTCTCTCTCTCTCTCTCTCTCTCTCTCTCTCATCATCTATCTATCTGTCATCATCTATCAATAATCTGCCTATCTGTATATTTGTCTATGTAGACTTTCTCAAGTGATAAGAAAGTAGTATTTCTTTTTAAAAATTATGTCTTATTGATTTTAGAGAGAAAGGAGGGGAGAAGGAGAGGTAGAGAGAGAGAGAGAGAGAGAGAGAGAGAGAGACATCGATTTGAGAAAGAATCATTGATTGGCTGCTTCCTGCACAACCCCTACTGGGATTTGAGCCAGCAACCGAGGCATGTGCCCTGACAGGGAATTGAACCTGGTGACCTTTTGGTGCATAGGATGATACTCATCCAACTGAGTTATACTGTCCAGGACATGGAAGTAGTGTTTCAAATATTCCTTTTTAAATTGGTTTTTAGAAATCTGGTTATTATATTTCTAGGCTGGCTTTACCCATTGTCTGCAATCCTTCTGATTACAAAGAAAAATAGCAAAAACAATACCATTACAAACAAAATGATGAAAGCATGGAAAATAAAATTCAATAAGGGAAATTTCACTTAATCCAGAGTAGTTGTATTTGATAAATTTACATTTAATATGTCAAATATGAAAAGCTGAAAGAGACTACAATTTTTTTCATCCTTATACTTTTAGAGTTTAGTGAAACCAGCTCTTTATTGTATCTAATTCAACTTAAAAGTTTATGGGTTTTCATTCGTTTTGTGTAATGTATTCTTATTTTTCTGTTCTCCTGCTCTGACAACTTTAATTTGTGTGACCTTAAACATCTTAACATCTCTATGCCTCTGTGTGTTTATTGAGAAAAATGAGGATAATAGTGACTATCCCAGCGATACCATTGTAACTTAGCCTAGTTATGAATAACTGGAAAGGAGCAAAGGGAAGGCCAAATATTATTGGCAAGCCATTTGTGCTGCTCTGCCAGGAAGCTGCAGTTCAGATGCATGCCCAGTAAAGTCTGGATGACATAGGCAAGGTGCTGTTCTGTCAGTCACACCTGAGCACAGGTCATTGGCCAGAGTAGGCATAGCCACCACAAGCACAGGAAGATTTGAAATGCTTAATCCCCTAAACCAGTGATCGGCAAACTCATTAGTCAACAGAGCCAAACATCAACAGTACACGACTGAAATTTCTTTTGAGAGCCAAATTTTTTAAACTTACTATATAGGTAGGCACATTGTTATTAACTTCATTAGCGCACTCCTAAGCTGGCCTTTGCTAAAAACGTCCTCAATCTGATTGAGGTTCATTTGCTGAGGTCGACCCCTTCCAACTCTCCCATCCACACTCGTTTTGTATACTTGTTTCAGATAGACATGTATACTTGTTTCAGATAGACGAGTGTGGATGGGAGAGTTGGAAGCGGTCAACCTCAGCGAATGTACCTCAAAACAATGTACCTCCCCTGCGCCGGGTCTCCAGTCGCCTAACCGACCGACACCACCCACTTCTTCTAACGCCACTTCTTCAAAATAGACTCTCCCAGGCTGAAAACCAACTTCTGCGCATGGGCCACGAAGTTTCAGTCGCACTGTATGTGCATGCCCGCATGTGGTATTTTGTGGAAGAGCCACATTTCAAGGGGCCAAAGAGCCGCATGTGGCTCGCGAGCCGCGGTTTGCCGACCACTGCCCTAAACAAAGGAGTTTGCTCTCTTTCAGTTCACATTCTTTTTCTCTTGGCCCCTGGCTTGCAGGGGCTCTCACGCTCCTGCATTCACCCATGTGGCCCACAGCTATGTGGACCCCCACACACAATGGACTAATGGACTACAACTAGCCTAATGCTAAACTGGATCCAGCTCCACCATGGAGCAGAAACTTTGGACAATGGCTTTGCTTTTAGTATTTCATTTCCACTAGCAACAGAAAAAGGTCATACGTGATTTCTTCAATTACACCAGTGGGTTATTGTGAGGATTAAGTGAGAGAATAGATAGAAAGCACTTAGCTAGCATTTGCATATGTTAAGTGATCCTTAAATGTTGGGTATTATTGCTGATGTTACTCATTGTCTCTTTTTGAATGCTCCTATACTAAGTATCTCTTTAACCTACTAATCACATTCCATCCAGTTTTCTAGTGATTTATGTCATATTCCATTTACCTTACAATATTTTAATATCCCTGCAGGCAGAGGGTATCTTCTATTACGCAAAATGTGAGGCATGGTATAGCATCAATAAGTATTTGTTTCAATACTTTTTGTTGTCATTTCTAAGTAAAAAACAGAATAGAGGAAGAAGGACAGATGCGGTTTTCTTAGGAAATTGTGGAAATGGGATGTGATGGTTAATTTTATGTGTCAACTTGCTTGGGCTGAGCAATGCCCCAAAAGCTGGTAAACATCATTATTTTGGGGTGTGTCAGTGACAATGTTTCTTGAGGAGATTAGCATTCGAATCAGTAAACTGAGTAAAAAATATCCCAATGTAGGTGGATATTATCTACTCCATTGAGGGTCTGAATGGAACAAAAGGCAGAGAAAGTGAATTTTCTCTCTCTTCTTCAGTTGAGATGTCATCTTCTCCTGCCTTCAGACATCTGCACTCCCGGTTCTTGATTTCTTGAACTCATACCAGGGCTCTACATCCTAGGCCCTATGATTCTCAGGCCTTTTACACGGGGAATGAATTACATCACTGGCTTACCCCTGCTTCTCCAGCTTACAGATGGCAGGCTGTGGAACTTCTCAGTTTTCATAACCATGTGATCTAATGCCTATAATAAATCTATTTTTATCTATCTATCTACTATCTATCTATCTATCTATCTATCTATCTATCTATCTATCTATCATCTATCTATCTATCATCTCTATATCATCTCTATCTCTATCTCATCTCTCTCAATCTATTTATCTCTGTCTCATCTCTATCTCTATCTCTGCCTCATCTCTATCTCTATTTCATCTCTATCTCTATCTCTATCTCTATCTCTATCTCTATCTCTATCTCTATCTCTCTCTATCTCCCTCTATCTCTATCTCTATCTCATCTCTATCTCTATCTCTATCTCTATCTCATCTCTATCTCTATCTCTATATCTATCTCTATCTCTATATCTATCTCTATTTCCTCTCTACATCTATATCTAATCTATCTATCCTACTGGTTCTGTTTTTCTGGAGAACCCTGGCTAATGCATGAGGGAAGGTCTGCCTGGGGAAGAATTTATTAAGCTGTGGAAAATAAAAGGAAACCTGGGGTCAGAATAGCAGATGAGCTAATATTTAACTGTATTCATGGACAGTCAGAGGAGGTGTCTTCAGAAGAAAAGAGAGGTTTGCATGTAAGCACTTGTACATACATGGGTGTAACTTTCAAAGTTATACTTATAACTATAACCTAAAATTCCAAGTATCTCCACCCTGTAAGTACAAGTGCTGTAACATGGATGCCAGCTATGCTTCCACAGGAATGTGGGCCTTTTCTAAAACCTCCTCTCAGTCTGCAGGGAGACTTGAGCTTCAGAATCCTCAGTAATGACTTGGTGTCATCCTCGTCCTGGCTACTGCTGCCTGCTCCCTGTGCGATCTTGCCCCATGGTCAGCCTCTGTCAGTGGTACCTGAGCATGGGGTCTGCAGTTTTTAGGTCTATGGGCTCAGAGAGGCAGACAGTGGTCTCTTCCTAACTTTGTTGCGCATATTCCTGGACCTCAGGCTCCACTTCATTTCCTTGTCTCTTTATTTTCACAGTTGTTTATTCAGACAATTCTTTCAGCTTCTTGTTCTAACATCCTTATAAAGGCTCTCAACCTGCCAGCTCTTCCTTTTTGTTGTCCTCATACCTATTCCCTTCAGAGTCCCAGCCCCCCAATTTTCTCTCTTCCGGGAAAAAACAAAACCCCATGAGTATCAGCACAGTTAAATGGATACTTGGAAAAGAGGTAGTACCTACTTCCTCCTGCCCAAGGCAGCTAGGCCAGGGCTCCTGCTCACAAACCAAGATGCTCTGTTGCAAATATTATGCTCTAAACCGAATAGCATAGCAAGAATACTAACTTTTAAAGCAAGTGTAACAAAATGTTTTTCTCACACAGAATGTTGTTCACTTATTGCTTCCATTTCCCATATTCTCTTGTAAGCTTAAAATGAAGATGAGAAAGAATAAGGGTATCTAACTCTAAAATACATAGTATGAGGAGGTATATGGATTGGATTGAAAGAGATTGGATATAAGCCAAACAGACTTCCTATTTGTTTATTTGGAATATTTTTTTCTGAAAATACTCTAAATGTGACAAGGGACACATTTCTATAAATACACCACTAGCATATTCTTTAAAAACAGAAAAATCGATACAATAAACATTTTCCTCTGGAGTTCTGTTTGAAGTATTCACTTATGCACTATATCTTGGAGACTTAGGATACTTTGTGGAAAAGATCAGAGAAAATACTCTTTTTCTTGCCAACCCCTATTAATTAATAGGCTAAATTATAATTTATTAGAGACAGATCTACCAAAAAGGATTTCCAATGAAATTTTTTTATTGTCTACTTAAGATGACTTCAAAAAATACTATATTATCAGATCTCATTCTGAGGTGAGGTGTCTCCTTAAACTATTTCAAAGGCACCAGAATAATTGGAGCCCAACCTTAATATCATCCTATTGTAGGTGGAGTAGATAAAATGGGGCTTATCTACCATCAAGCTCTGTAAACAGGTCATGGGCACTCCTTTGCCAATTGTGAAATAACCTTTTTTAGACCCAAGATACTTGGAGTCAATGATGAAAAGTTTAATTCTTTTTCATTTGAAGAACTGAGAGGTAGGCTTCCTCTATGGTATAGGAGTTCAGGGGACAGACAGAGGGATGTGGACCCATTTCAGGTAAAGCAAAAAATTATTGTTAAATCATGAAGACACGAAAGAGCATAGTCAGCATGGGTAGGGAGTTTTATTGAGCTGGAATATAGTGTACTTGGAAGGGGTGTGAGGCCAGCTTCCAGGGGGAGACATGAAAGTGATGCATGTCATGCTACAAAAGCTTTGATTTTATCCCTTAAGGAGCATAGAGCCAGCTGAAGTCTTCAAGCAAAGAAGGAATATAACCAAATAGAATGATAGTGTGAAAAATGAGCTTGAGTAGAAAAAGACTGATGTTACTTTTCCATATACAGTTAGAAATCCACAGTGATAGTCCAAAGAAGTGATGATGAGGTCCTGGATGAAGATAACAGCAGTAATGGAGAGGAGGGAATCCATTCAGAATGACTGGTGGGTAGAATCAGTGGTACTTCAGGATTAATTCAGTGTGGTTGGTAAGGAAGCCAGAAAGTCAAAGATGGCTCTTGTCAGTTTGGGTGACTGGATGCATTGCTACACCACTAAGTAAGATAAGGAGAGCTAAGAGGAAAAATAGATATGACAGAGGAAAGTTGGTAACTTTGTAGGACCAGTAATAGATGCTCTGGAGATGATTATACAATTCTTTCTTTTTTTTGGTAATGAATATACTGACACAGTTCGCATCTAATGTTTCTGTCTCTTCCAATCACTGCCAAACCAGACTGCTTTAATTAATTGTTTTTAAAAGGCTACAAGGGGCCCAAGAGAAGATTGCAAAATATCCTAGATAAGTACAATGTTTATGGAAAAACATGTAACTACATGAACATTTAGAAAAGTCATTTTTTTTGCATCTCTACTCTGTGAATTCCAATTCCTAGTAGACTCTTTTATTTAAAATTTTAATCTTTTTTGTTGCTTTTCTCTCATTCATCTCCAAGTTTTCTTATCCTTGTTTAGTTTCTGGACCTTAAACTGGATACAACACTCTAATAAGTGCCTGACCAATGCCCACTGGGACAATTGCTTCAGGGTTCTTCAATGTTTTGTTCTTTCTAATGCATTCCTCTGTTTGGCTGGTTTTTAAAATAATAGCAGTGGGATGCTGACTCATGTTCAGTTAAAGATTCACAATGGCACTTCTTAGCCTCTGTGACAAACCCATTCTTCCCCATTCTGAATTTGTGTCATGTGTTTGTTATTCTCTCTTCACCACCATCCTGCCAAGTTTTTGCTCTCATTTCCTTGTGTCAAGATCATTTTGGGTTTCAATTTATTCTTCCAAAAAACTAAGTATCTTTTTCACTTTCTTGTGTTCATTCAAATCCAAAATGTAGCAGGAGAATTTCTCAGCCACTCATTAATAAATAGATGGGGTACACACACCAGTGACTAGAATGAGATTCCAAAGGCTAAGCAGGGCATTTTCTGGAGGCACCTTGGGGAGGTGACTTTACCCATTGTTCTCTTGTCACACACTAAAGAATGAGAAAAAGGAATCAGATATAATCAAATGTTATAAAAACCTAATAAAATTCTTTTCATATTAGAATGTTCAAACTTGTTAACTCCCTTCCCTTTTTATTCTCAGTAAATGAGCAAATGTTATTTTTATCCCCACTGAGAAGAAATAGATGCTGTTATATGTGGAGAGCAGCTATATCGTTTGGACAGTTTCAAGCCTTGGACCAATGAGAGGGCACAGCTCTCTTGTGGCAAAACCACAAACAAGTCCCAGCTTGGAGGGCAAAGCCCTCCCAGCACAATTATAACCAAAGGCTATGGTTGTATGTAAGCTTGACCTTATAGTCCGACCTTGTAGACCTAGGAAACTGAGGGATGTGAACTGCAAGAGGTGCAGCAAGTGCTGCCAAAATAAAGCTTGATAGAGTTCAGAGAACTGCAACAACAGGAAAGAAGTAGATTTGAAACTCACAAGAACATTGTAAACATCTTGACCACTCCCTTGTTTTGCTTTGTGTGATGTGACTATAAAATAAAGATTTGGCTTACAGGCTGTGTCACTGTGTCCTTATCCAGGCACAGTGATCCACCTGGCCCCAACTATATTCTCTTGTCGGTTTTCTTTAATCCTTCACCACCCCTCCTCAGGTTCAGCACTGGCTGTGCTGGATGAGGTTTTGTTATGTCCAGATTTCAAGATCCCCCAAGACAGACCACCAGGGAGCCGAGTCCGATGCAAAAGCATAGAGTCTTTTATTCAAGCCCAGGCTTGGTCCCCCTCTGCCTCCATTACTGGATGCAAGAGAGAGCCCCGAGTCCCAAGAGAACAAAGAATTTATAGGGCTTGGGGAGAGGGGTGGAGGCACTTGGTCGATTCTGGTTGGTTGAGTGAGGGCCGGGTGCTAGCTTCCCTTGCTTTCCCATTGGCTGAGATAAGGACAGGCTGAGTAACTGATACATTCTGTGGCTTTCCTGGGAGAGGAGTTAGGGACACAGCTATCAGTTCCATTCTGTCCTTTCACTATCAGTTCCGTTCTGTCCTTTTGTTAGGGACACAGCTATCAGTTCTGTTCTGTCCCTTCAGTTTAGTTATATGTCAGGAGTTAAAATTCCTTAACTAACTGAATTTATAGATTATCAGGATAAAATTCATTTTGCTCTATAAGTAAATTTATATTGCTGGGAAAGAGACTGGGCTTCTCATTCCATAGATAAGCCAGCAGTCAGAAAAATTATGATGTACCCAAGTCACAAAAGTATTGTATGACAACACATTAGAGTGTATATTTTTTTAATTAAACATCTGAACTATTTTAAACATTTCTAAATGGCCTGCAAAATCATAAGTCTAAATAGAATAGAATATTTCCATCAGGTAGATACATAATTATTTCCATAATTGACTGTCATCCAATTCTTTTTATTAATATATTTTTTCCCTGTATTGATTAAGGTATTACAATTTTTTAACATATGGCTAATTTCCAATTTCCCACAACTATAAAAAATTATGCAGTAAGCATTAATGGAAAAGCTAGGGTGTTATGAATTCCAAGGGATAACTTATTTTATTGAATAAAAGACACATTTGCTCTATTTAATAATAAATAAACTGGTTATCATTTCCTATATGTAAGAATTAAAATGTACACTGAAATGTCTCAGATGAAAATTTTGTTATTAAATACTATCCCTTTAAGTTCTAAGCTTCTGGTTATTTTTCCTCCCATCTTTCCACTTTCCCTTCTTTCCTCTCTTTTTTCCTTCAAACTTTGTCTATTAAAACTATGGTCAGGTACTGTTTATGATCTCAGAATATAAAAAGGAATAAGACAGGCATAGTTTCTGATTTTATGAGCTTATGGTGGTCTGGGAGAATAACATGAGTAAATAATTATGATATGATATGAGAAGGAGGAGGCCAAATCAGAAAGCACAGGGTTAGTCAGTCTATTCTTATTTGGTTTAGAGATAAAATTTTGACAATTTGTTTGAGATTTCATTTAAAAGCACATATGTACACACATCACTCTTCTGCTTAAATATAAGCTTGAGAACTACTATATTGGAATATGTAATTTATTTGCAAATACATTATAGTTAAAGTTGAACTTAAATTTACATATGATAAAAGCCTGAATATATTTTTCAAGGTTGACAGAAAGCCCAATCTAGTCAGTGAAAACACTGAACATATTTGCTGTTTCTGTTTTGAGTTTTATTTCCCTCTCACTTTCACATTCAAATTTCAGTCGTTCATAGAGAACAAAACTTGTTAAAATTGTTGCTATATTGTTTTCACATGGTAGTGCTTTGACAATTATTCCTAGACAAAGGACTCAACAAGTCAACTATAGATGTAATCTTTGCTGCACTCCATTTGCCTCAGTAACATCTTTTTGGTATTGTACAGAGGGCAGTGCCAACTTCTTGGGTCCACCCTAAATTCATTTTTCTGATTCTTAAACTTCTCTCTATACCGCGTTAGTTTCAGAGCCCAAACACATGAGAAAGCAGAATCAATTATTTTATTTTTATTATGCAACCACACATAAAAAGTATTACTCGATTCATTTGCTAAAATTATGTTGTTTGACTTCATATAAAGAACAACCAAACATTTAAATCCCGACTTTAATCAACACCATGAATTGGTTTTGATTTAAAGATTCCATGTTGACATATTCTGAGTTAAGATGATTGATACCATTGCACCATTCCTACGAAAAAGTAACCTCCCTCACTCGTCACTCTTGGATAAACTGATAACATAGTTAATTATGTAATGAACTTAATACATTTTTAAAGGGTCTTTTTATCTTTGCTTAATATCATGAGTTCTGCCCTTCTAATTCTCCATTTAAGTCAGTAATTTCTTTGTATTAAGGATAGAAATGATTCAGCGCCCTTTGTAGGAGCTAACTATTGGTCTTTGCCAATTTACTTCAAAATGCGATTAAAATCAATCAATCAATGGGCACTTTGCTCTTGGTCCTGCCTCAGTTTCTGGGAGCAGCTGGCAGGCCTAGAATTACCCGTGCTGGCTGCAATCAGGAAAGGGCTGGCTGGAGAGGACATGTTTTTGTGAATTATTATTCCAAACTCATGAAACTCTCATTAACAGGAAGCTTCATAGCTCCAAAATGCTTTGCAACTGTTAATTGGTTAATCACATCGTCAGCCTAAATTACTCTAATTCAAAGCTTTGTTTTTCCTTTGTAGTTTGTGGTATTCGTTATAGCACTATTTATATTGAGTTCCTGATCTTGGTTTTATGTGGATATGTTTCTCTTGGATGTGTTTGTAGTTATTTTTCATCTTCCTAATTTTGCTACGATGCCCAAGAGACTAGGGACATGGCTGCTTATAAATTAATATAAAATTCAACTGCATTTGTATTCTTCATCATCTGCCAGAATGCCATTTGGAATCTTCTCTTGGAATAGGAATCTCCCAAATACTCATCAGAGTGGAATTCAGGTGCAAAGTAAACACAGCAGTTCTAGTATCAGCATCCATTTAGCTGGGGGAAGTGGAGAAATTTCATGCTTATTATTATTGCAAACAGATTGTTCACTGTATGCTATTTGAAGCAGAGGGAGTGAGTGATTTAATAATCTGTATTTTAAGTAATCAAATAACTTGCACAACCACAGTTTGCCTTGTTCAAGGTTGTGAAACCACAGCCAAAAACAGAAATGAAAACTTCGCTATGCCAAAAGCAACTCAAGTGGCAACAGGTAGTTTTCTGTTTTCTAACAGGCCAAGATCTTTCTCCTGCTGGTTCTTACCTATACAAACAAACATCCTGAGGAAATGGCTTCTTGGTGAGTGATGTGGCTATTTAAAAGAAACATGAATAAAAACAAATCAAAACTCCTACTTTGACACTGCAAATGGAAGTTTCAGAGCTAACGGGTGGAGTAGAGATGAACAAATGATTTCTGGATCTCTGGCCACAGTGAGGCCCCCATTCTTTCCTGCCTGCAGTGTGGATCTGGATGTAGCAGCATTTCCACATCTGCTATGTTCACACACATAATCCATGTTCAACAGATAGCTCGCCATGGGCCTGGATTTTATATGTGTGCTGTTAACTAAAAGTAGGCGTTGTTCCAGCTGGCAATGGTGGGTGGATTGCCAAATGCAGGATTTCATCTGAAGCACATTTATGTTGGTGCGAGAAGACTGGAGTCACAACAGATAAATTGAAAGATTGTTTCATGGTGGATTATATAAGGCACTGTTTTTCCAAAAAAATGTTTTCTATCACACAGAGGCCAGAAATCACATAATTCCCATTTAGGACAATCCATCAAGGAAGACTTACTCGCACCCAAAGGCTAGGTTGCCAAAAGAATGGGGTGTCAGAAGGACCTCAGCATTTGGGATTCTATATAATATTTATACTCCAAAGACTCTGAAGATGGTTTAGTGTCCTCTGCCTCAGGCTGAGATCTTGTTTTATTGAATTCAAGTATAAGACATCAGAATGAATTGACCAAATTTAACAAACAATTGTTTAATTGCCATCTCGAAGTAGAAACCACTTTTGGATGACTTTGGGATAAATGAAAGAAAGGAGCGATCTAATAGACCTAATATCTAGGGTACTTAGATTTAATTGAATGAAGACATTGACAGAGATATGTATGGATTGCAGTTAAATATGTTTACGTAAGAAACTCAAGTCACGCGGTGGTTGCAATAATGGTGGAACCTTGAGGGGAAGGCAAACTTTTATCAGAGTTGCTCTTTAAGCTTAATTTGAGTCTCATTATTTTTTTGTGTATCCTCAAGTATTATAATATTACACTAAGCACTGAAATAAGCCAAAGATCAATATTTTTGAGTCCACCACAAGTAGCATTAAGCAGCTGACACAATAATTTTGAAAGAAGAAAATACCTCAGTTTTAAGGCTAACTTCTAAAGAAAGCCATGGAGTCAACATATGCTTAATTTTAAGTTTTCAAAATTTGTTTTCTCCCACACATATTTCATTCAATGTTTTCAAAGACCCATCTTCAGAATACCTGTGGAAATGTAGTCTTAATATATATGCAGGTCCCAGTAGATATTATGGAGACAAAATTAATAAATACTTTTTTTTCCTATTTGCTAAAATTATAAAGATGAATTTTAAGAGTGCACCATTAACATGTTAAGATAACATTTTAACAACTTGACTAAATTGAGAAGTAGGAAATGCAAGTTATGATTGCAAAATAATTTTCATAGTTTGGCCAGATTAAATTACGTATTCTGTCACTAAATTACATTAATTCTTGCCCTAACCCACTTTACCAACATTTTAAAATTAGTCTCAAAAATTCTATTCCAAATCAGCAAGAATTTCACATTTATGAAACCATACTTAGGAACACAAGCACAAAATACCAAAAAATATTTTCTTAGATGAAGAGCAAATAATTATTAGAGTTACAAAATGTCATTTGGTTCAATGACAAGGTGTTTTTGGTTTGTTTATTTTGGATACCAGTCCAATTTTCTTCTGACCTAGAGCTTGATGGTTGATTCAATTAATTTGGAATTTAAACTATAGATCTATCTAAATATCTCCAATCTATACTAATAATAGAGGAATATGCAAATTGTCTGGGTTGCCATCACAGTAACCGTAACAACCAAACAGCAGGCTGTGTGGGGTGACAAGGCCGGCAGGGGGGTTAGTGAGGGATGACCAAATGACTGAACAGCAGGCTGTGTGGGGTGACAAAGCCCGCAGGGGGGTTAGTGAGGGATGACCAAATGACTGAACAGCAGGCTTCATGGGATGATCAGACTCGCAGGGTGGGCAGTTGGGGGGCAACCAGGCTTGCGGGGGGGCAGTAAGGCATGACCAGGCCAGCGAGGGGGAAAGTTGGGGGCAACCAGGTTGGTGGGGGGGGGAAGTTGGGGGTGACCTGGCTGCCAGGCAGAGGCAGTTAGGGCGATCAGGCAGGCAGCTGGTGAGCAGTTAGGAGCCAGAAATTCCAGATTGTGAGAAGGATGTTCGACTGCCGGTTTAGGCCCAGGGCCTCTAGTAAGTATATAAAAGAGACTACTATTTTCTTCTAAAAAATTCAACTCTTTTTATTGATGATTTTCATAACAGAAACCAGATTATTCCCAGGGCCTAACAAAAGCCCTGAGACCTTCTGTCTCAACAACAGGCAAGGCCTCATTTCCCATTCTCATCTTCTAGTTTCTACTGATTGAGAGAGATCTTATTTCAGGTTCTGGGACATTCTCCATGACTCAACCTGGGGATTTAAGGCCAGATAAAGGGAGTCCAGTATTAATAAATCAATTCATTAGAGGCTTCGGAATCTTAGAGAACCATTTTTAATACCTACTTTTATAAGTCATCAGGGTCTCACAAATTCCAGCCTTCTCCTTAATTCACTCTCTGTAACTTTCAGCACATTTTCATGTGAGAACTAACTGACTTAGGAGGTATTTGTGGCATAATAGAAAGTCACTGGGCTGAAACATGGACAATCTGGGTTCTAGCTCTAGTTCTCTCACTTAAAAACTGCATGTTCTTGGGCAGGTCTCTGAAAATCTTTGAAACTCAATTTTATCTTACAAAACAAGAACATAACCTCCTACCTGGTATGGTTATTGTGAGGGTTAATTGTGTAGAGTGTTCAAAATCAAGTCTTAGGAAAATAGCATCATATGTCTTTTTATAATGAATGGCAAACAAAAACAATATAATCGCAAAATTAAAGCAATAGACATATATGGTTTCTTTAGCATCTATTGTAAATATTTAGTCAATATATTGAAATCTCATCCCTACTTTAGTCTCAAGATCAATATTCTTAAAACATTTCTAAATTGAATCTGCTGCCCAAATTGAGAAATTCTCTCTTCTCTCTTCAGATAATTGAATCTCTACCCATCCTCCTGTAACTAGGAATAAAATGATGAAATCTATAAAAAGTTTAGCAAAGACACTCAACTTGTGTTCCTCAATCCACCTGCTACACCAACCTTAAAGCTAGCATTGCTGAAATGGATCAGGTGGAAGGAAATCCATAAGCTTCTCTATTTTCCTGAGCTATGAATGCTCAGTGGCTGGAAGCTGGAGTTCTCTGAGGCCGACTGAGACACTGGCATGAAATCCAACTGCAACCCTCTCTTTGGCTATAAGGGGCTAGAGCTCCTAAGCCTATAGACCACTTGTTTGGTGGAGTGTTGTTATAGAAATGGATTCTTTGTGGTAGAAGCAAAGGGATGGATCCATTTCTTAGGTGTTGTGGTGGACGGATTGGACAGGAGAACCAACACCTGGGGTGAAATACCCCTCCCTGACCCCCTTTTTAAAGGTCTCCCTGCTGTACTCCAGCAATCACCTTGGTGAGAACACATTATACACCCCCCGTCTTTAGAATGCACCCTGACAATGCAATACTCAGAGTCTTTGGCTCTCAAGTACCTCTTAAAAAGTGTAAGTTTCCTATCATTCTCCTCCAGAATAACATCCTGCAGTTGATGTATGAGACTAAAGCTCTGTCATTCCTTCCAGGTGATATGTCTGTAATCAGATTATACCTGCTTAAGCAGCAAATATAATTAAATACGCAAAATAAGAATAACAGAGTTTTTAGTAAGAAAGCATTATTTTTCTGTAATCTTTTTTTTTCTAAATATATTTTATTGATTTTTTACAGAGAGGAAGGGAGAGAGATAGAGAGTTAGAAACATCGATGAGAGAGAAACATCGATCAGCTGCCTCCTGCACATCTCCCACTGGGGATGTGCCCGCAACCCAGGTACATGCCCTTGACCGGAATCGAACCTGGGACCTTTCAGTCCGCAGGCCGACGCTCTATCCACTGAGCCAAACCGGTTTCGGCATATTTTTCTGTAATCTTATACTCTACTAGATACCATCCATGTAGAGAAAATGCAGGCATTTTGCTTCTGTCATTTGAATACACAGCAAAGCAATTCCATAAAAGCCAGCTGCTGGATGGATTACAATTTATTAATGTGTTAGTTAATAACCTTAGCTTTCCCTTTTTTGCATGTGTGGGAATGAATATCATTTAGGAATTTCTTTGAGCACACTCTAGGGTGCCAAAGATTAATCCAATAGTAAAAACGTACTAGCTCACCTTTGGAACCTTCTAGAACAGCCGTGGGCAAACTATGGCCCTGGGCCGGATCCGGCGTTTGAAATGAATAAAACTAAAAAAAAAAAAAAAAAGACCATACTCTTTTATGTAATGATGTTTACTTTGAATTTATATTAGTTCACACAAACACTCCATCCATGCTTTTGTTCCGGCCCTCCGGTCTAGTTTAAGAACCCATTGTGGCCCTCGAGTCAAAAAGTTTGCCCACCCCTGTTCTAGAAGCTTATGAAATACTAAATAAAATTATTAAATCTGATATTGGAGTGTCATAGTTGTGCTGTGCTGAAGAAATTATTCAAAACTTCTATTTTTGGCATCAGGAACCTAAGAAGATGACCTCCCCCAACCCCCCACCAGACTGTCCCAGTCCATTGCAGGCTCTGAGAAACTATTCATTTTTATTCTAGCACATAGTAAACTTATTTACATAGTTTTTTAAATATGCAAAAACAATTTACAGTGTTTATATATTTCTTTCCTTTTTTCACTCCTTTCCACGAATTCTCATTCTCTATCCTTTTGCATATCAGTAAGTTGAAGGAGGATAGATGAACATTTGTTATTTCTTCCTAATGCTTGAGAATCTTTTTGGAAAAATATTATGAGGTCTTGTTTAGTATTTGGTATAGATTTTGAAACAGAAGAATATAAAAGGGCTATTGTACTAACCTATTCAGTAATCTTATTTGTAAAGTCCTGTGAAAAGTGTTATAAACACATGAAGCATAAGTTAGTTAAAGTTTATCTAGTACAAATTATATTTTGCAAAATCACTGAAATTTACTCCACTCTTATGCTTTCCATAGAATAATTTCCAAGATATATTGTGAACTCTCATAGCAAGCAGATCAATGTTTGACAAGTCTTACACGTGAGGAAAAGCTGACTTTGAAGTGGCATAAGGGAACTTTTTTAGGATGATGGAAATAGTCTATATTTACACTGTGGTGGTGATTATACAACAGTAGACTAAATTTATAGAACTGTACCATAAAAGTTTCAATGCATTGTATGTAGATTATCCTATCTAATAAAGAGAGAATATGCTATTTGACTGCCATGCCCTCACAAATGGCAGTGCCCACAGCCACAAGATGGCAGTGCCCAGTCCCCTCAGCCCCGCCAGGGTGGCAGGCACACCGCACAGCTGGGCCTGCCCCCAGGCGGGTCTGGGTGCTCCGTGCACCTGCCTCCAGAATCCCTCAATCCCCTCAGCCCCCCAGCCACCCAGGGCCAGCCTGAAGTGCAAGCAAGCCTTGGAGGGCAGCTGCCCAGCCGCCCAGGGCCACCTGTGAGAGGTGGGCTGAGGGACCCCTCTCCAGTGCATGAATTTTCATGCACCGGGCCTCTAGTACCTCAATAAACCAGAACTAAGGAAAAGAAAATCCCAGAATAACACACAGAGAATGATCCTATGGGTGTAAGAAAAACAGAAGATAACACAAATCATCTTGAGCTTCTCTATGTGTATGCCTGTGTCTCCACTATGCCTATATCTACACCTCCGCCAACCTCTGACATTATTGCCAAATTTAGATAGAGCCAGTTGTGTTATCTCTGTCTCTGCCTTTGCCTGCACTCAATCTCTGTAATTTTAGCTATTTGGGGACAGTATCATCTGATATTTAAACTCAGAATCTAGAATGAAAGGGCTAGGATTCAAATCTCAGCTGGGTCACTAGCTGTGTGACTTGGGCAAATTACTTATTTTTCTGTGCCTCAATTTTGTCTGTAAAATGTAGGTAATAATAGTTTTCACTGGCTTATTATGAGGACTAATTAATTTAGCATTTATAAAAGTGCTTGGCATGAATCTGGAACATAAGTACTGTATAAAATTTGATGATTATTGTTATTATCTATCTATAAATGCATAAAAATTGGTTTGTGAGGGTTATCTCTGGTGAGAACTATAGTACTGGGGAAAGATAAATATATATCTGTATCTATTTTTAATAATAAACACATTATTATTTAAAAAAGAAATTAGCAAGAAATACATACCATTTGATTGAGGAATATGGATTAATCTTTTGATAATTGGAACTTTCTGTGGTTTTCCTGGATGACAGAAAGCCAGCTTAATTTTGTCCTTACATGATGCCAACAGGATCAGGAGGGTGGGTGCTCTCCTTCAGTAAGGCTCTCCAGAGAGACTGCCTCTAGCAAGGCTGCTGCCCCCTCATTTTGGAGGTGGTTGCTTAGATCTAGTCAGAATATTTTTGCTGTCTTCCCTAGGGCTTTGTAGTTTTAACCAAAAGAGTGTCTCTGTTCTTTTACACATTACAGGCTTCTAAAGGATGAGAGTTTTTGAGGGTTCTGATTTTTCAGACATAAAGTGAGCTAGATTAGGCTGGGGACCTAGACCTATTATGGGAAATATTTGCCCTGGAAAGAAACCTTCATCTGGAAAATGTGAGGTTGTAGGAAAGCATTTTTGGAACAAGGTGGGATAAATTCCCTTTGGTCTAATGTTGATGTGCTGATGAGCCAAGGAGGTGGGAACCCTAGTGTTTTTGGCAAATGAGAAGATAAATTATTAAAAGATAATTAGGCAGTCTTAAGTGAAAGTTATCTGGATCATTTGTTGTCTTTACATTGCTCTAGTTAACTTGTTTGTGGAACACTGCCATTTCTTTGTATTCCTCTTTCTTAGGAGGTCCCCCCACCCTATTGAATTCTGGAAGTGAGAAGAGTTGCCTAGCCATGTACACTTACTGGGCATGCCTCAGATATGAAATTCTTGTGTCAAGAAGTTTGACAGTTTGATTTACCAGATGATAATTAATATGTGAATACAGTTGATCAGAGAACTTGATGATTTTGTGGTTACA
>NW_006383014.1:1832005-1859561 GCF_000327345.1 Myotis davidii | reverse complement strand
AGAGTGTCCTGAGTTCTGAAGATGCACATGTTTAATTGTGCTGCTACCCATAGGAAGCCTAGTTTAAGTCATTTGTGTCTTCAATGGAGGCTGTGTACACACAGATTAACGTTGCTGTAAACTCCCATGAGAAAGGAGACACGGCTTGCTTCTTGAACTTGTTTCTGTTGCATAATAACTAGGACATGGATTAGGCAGCACAGTGAATAAACAAGAGTAGAGTAGGTGACTTCTAAGAATTAATTCAAAAGACTTTCATATCTTCTGCATTCAAAGTCTGGGTGTCTTTAAAGGCTTTGAAACAAATCATTCTTATTTGTAGACATAATTACATAAATTCATTAAATGCTCCAAACTTTGCCTGAGTATAGGAAATGTAATGTGTCTGAATGAGATAAAAACATTCATTGCTCTGGGGTTGTATATATTTCAGTCAATGGATGGTTGGACATGTCAGCTGAGAAAGAACTGAGTGGAAGTAGACAGATAACATAGTTTACTTTCAGAAATGAGAATTATCTTTGAAAAAATTTAACAAGGAAGTCTAATGTAATTATGCATTAAAGGGGCATAATTACAGCCAGCATGGCTCAGTGGTTGAGCATTGATCTATGAACCAGGAGGCCACTGTTCAGTTCCCTGTCAGGGCACATGACCAGGGGTTGTGGGCTTGATCCCCAGTATGGGGCATGCAGGAAGCAGCCAGTCAATAATTCTCTCTCATCATTGATGTTTCTATCTCTCCCTCTCTGAAATAAATGAAAAAAATATATTTTTTTAAAAAATAAAGGAGTACCCATGAATACCAATGATTAATTCTCATTAAGAGGATTAAAAAATCTCTATTGTTGAAAGTATTACATATGTCCCCTATTACCCCCATTGACCTCTTCTAGCTAGCCCCTACCCTCCATCCCACCTTAACACCCGCCCCAGGCTTTCACCACCCTGTCTATGTCCATGGGCTGTGCATATATGCATACAAGTTCTTTGGTTGATCTCTTCCCACTGACCGCCCTCCCCCCTTTATCTCATATTTTAAGTTCCTCTATATTTTTGTTGAGGCCTTAATGACGGGTCCTAAAATCTCTATTTTTTGACTGCACCTAAGCCATTCAAACATTACTTAGGGTTGTAAATTACTAATCAATAAAACAAAGTGAATGGCTCCTAAGTTTCTGTGAAGGTTAATTGAACAGTTAGGCTCAGTCTTTGCCAACACAGGCTGAATTTTTATAACTGTCCTAGAATTTATTTATACATTTGAGAACATATGTGAAACTCACATTCTAGAGGTAACTCCTGGCTTTTAAGGTTATCGCCTGGTTTGATAATGCAAAACTATTTTTCCTTTAAGGTGATTTACTTCGTATGTTTATTTTATTCTCATTTTTGATGGCTCATGTAAAATGTAGCAGATCATCAAAACTCAAAAGGATGTGTTTTCTGTCTATTCACAGCTAGTCTGGAACTGGTTGAAATCTGACCTCCTTCATTTGACCTTCATGTAACCCTGACCTGGGAGGACAGATGTCCCTAGAGGTGGGAGATAATTTAATTTCCATGCATGTCAAGTCCTGTTTCTTCTGTGTGGAGACTGCAGAGAAGTGTCAAATTCTGCAGAATCAGGTGTTCTATGTTGGAGATGTGGAATATATTCTCCAGGGGTTAGAGTTGAGACCACCATGTAGACTTCATTTTAAGGCCTTAGGGGAGCCCTGAAACCATTTGTGAAGATGGAAAATATTTCTTTACCCTGTAAACTATTCATCTTCCATTTCACTTTTAATATGTGCACTCATGATAGCATCAACAAAGAAAGTTCCAAAGGCCACACTTAGAACATCTAAGTTTATTATTTTATACTTTTCCAGTCGAAAACAATGGTTGAAAATTCCAGTGTGTCAAACAGAGGAATTTGAATTTGTAATGTGTTCCCTGTGTTTTTCATCCCAAAAGAATTGAACAAAATCCTCACAAAGATTAAACATGGGAAACTCTGCAATATCTACAAGATAAGACTAATTCCACTCAGCTACCTGAATTTCCTCCTTTCCCCACATACTTCTGATTTGTGGAGTAGTTTATTATCCTGTGAAGCCATGAAAATTTGCAGAAAGACCAGGATCGTTGGCCTAACATGATTTAGCACTCCTGTGATTCTGAAATCTTAGTTCTGTAGTTCAGTATACGGTGATCTCATCTCCGTGCATACAGCTAGCATCTCTGTGGAACTCCAAGGTCATTAGCCTACTGACTTCTCCATCTTGCAAGTGAATTATAGTAGCAAAGAAAGAAATGATTTTAGAATGGTCATTGGATGAGTCATGAGTGAGAAACATAAAAATAATAAATTCAGCTGAGAGACACTTTATAAACATTTTACTGGCTTGGCCAGGGTAAACTCTTTCTACAATGAAAGAAGAATTAATTTTAGAAATCCAGAGTAAGATTATATACTTGACTGTGATACTTCCTTAGCATCAGAATATTTTAAACACTGTAACAACCCAGCCGGTATGGCTCAGTGGTTGAGTATAGACCTATAACCCAGGAGATTAAGGCACATACAGGGGTTGCAAGCTCGATCCCCAGTAAGAGGTGTGTAAGAGATAACTGATCAATGATTCTTGCTCATCATTGATGTTTCTGTCTCTCTCTCCCTCTCCCTTCCTCTCTGAAATCAATAAAATATATTAAACACTGTACCAAACGCTTTCAGACCTTAGGAAGCTTAAAATAAAAGTATATTTTCTGCCCTAGTCTCAAGTTCAATGCAGGTCAGAGACAGACTCTGTTCTATGTGGTCACCTCGGCTCCTTCCATACTGGCTCTACATCTCTCACGTGTGGCTAGGAATTTGCTTGGTCTCCTCCATCTCCATTCAAAGAAAAGAGAAGGCATTAAAAAGACATACTTGTTTTAACTGTCTATGAACAGATGTTAAAAAAAAATGCAAGAAGTCTACAAAACAAAGGGTAGATTTGTACCTAGGAAAAGAGAAAGTATTGGGTAAGCAATCTCTGACACAGCTAGCAGGTAGCATTGAAAGTAAAGTTTATTGAAAAGGGCAAGCTTTTTCCTGCAGATGTGGGATGGATTGGATGGTGCTAGGAAATAAATGGGGAATATTTTGTGTTTTATTTCCCTCTAAAACTATGACAGTGCTACAGCTTTATCTCTGACCTAAATTGGCCATTTGGGAGTGGCAGCTCTCCCCCCACCCCTCTTGGTAATTCTTTCAAATTGTTGCAAATATTTTCTGGTCAGATTTATGTAAACTTTTTTTTCCCATTTTTGTGATCCTTGGCTAAAAGTTGATAAAGTCTTTGCATTCTTTTTATTTTTTATTTTTATTGAATTCATTGTGGTGACATTGGCTAATAAAATTATATAGATTTCAAGTGTACAATTCTGTTTGGTAAACTTATTTTCTCAACTATCCATAATGTACTGACTGCTCAGAACAACATCTGGGGGTGGATGGAGACGAAGCCTCTCCATGCATGATTGGTGTGGCTAGAAGTAAGCCACTTCTGTACAACAGTCTTCTGAATGTACATATGTACAAGTTAGGCCTGAGGTTCAAATGAGGCCCTTTCAAGAAAGAGCCCTTGAGGAGGACAGAGTCATTTTTTGAAGGCTTTATATTAAAAATAGTAGCATTTATAGGCAAGAAGGGGCTGCATCCAGACTGGCTCTTTCAAAGAGTGCTGAAGCTGACATTAGTGGAAAGTGTGATAATATTTTCTGATTTCAAATAAGAAACACTAACATTCCCTGCTCCACATAGCTGTTATCTTCTTCATGAGCCTTAGGGTTGAAATTGCGTAAAATTCTTCTCTCAGCGTTTCATGATTTAATATTCTTGCAGAAAATTCTTAGCGATGCTCACCTAGTGTCCCTGGGGGTATGTTTTAATCCTTTGCTTTTGCTTGCTGAAAGTCATTAAATTAACAGCTGATCCTAGAAATTAAGAATTTGAAGATTCAATTGTAAGATGCTAGGGACATGATGGTCTGTTTAGAGACACCAAACTGCCTACTTATTTTTTTAATATGTTTTCATTGATTTTAGGGAGAGTAGAAGGGAGAGGGATAGAGAGATCAAAACATAGACCAGAAACATCAATCCCCTGCCTCCTGCACACCCCCTACTGGGGATTGAGCTTGCAACCCAGGCATGTAACCTGACTGTGAATCAAATGGTGACCTCTTGGTTCATGGGTCAATCGCAACCACTGAGCCACCTGGCTGGGCTGTCTACTTATTTTAATTGCAGTTTTCAGGCACCAGGAAAAGTGCTCTGACATTGTTGATGCTCTTGGAAAAGTCACCTTCAGTAAAAACTCTTGTGCTTTGTAAACTAATCTGATTGCTATATATATTTTTTTCATCATAAACATGTGATTTAGTAAGCATCTGTTTGCCTTCAGGTGGTCCCTAACACATATATTTTTTTTAAATATATTTTATTGATTTTTTACAGAGAGGAAAGGAGAGAGATAGAGAGTTAGAAACATTGATGAGAGAGAAACATCGGCCAGCCGCCTCCTGCACATCTCCCACTGGGGATGTGCCAGCAACCCAGGTACATGCCCTTAACCGGAATCGAACCTGGGACCCTTCAGTCCGCAGGCCGACGCTCTATCCACTGAGCCAAACTGGTTTCGGCACCTAACACATATTTTTTGGTAACTCATTTACTTTTCTGTTTTGAAATATACATTTATACACATTGATAATAAACCAGTATTGAATATTGTGTTAAAAATAGTCTCTTTAAAAGTATCATTTTTTAACCATATATGCTATACATTGATAGGACATTTATTTGCAGTGATGTATTAACAACACAGGACCAATTTTTTAAGTAATTAATAAAAAAATCAGAGGAGATTGAAAGTCATCATAATAATATAATCATTTTAGCTTTGTAGAATTGTATAATATCTGGTGGGGAAGAAAGCAATGCACTTAAATTTGAACTTGGGAAAAGAGCACATACTTCTGATACCAGATGGTACATTTTCTATGACTATGTAAGCTTGTTGCATTCTTTTAAAAAAATATATATGTATTGTTATTGATTTCAGAGAGCAAGGGAGATAAAGAAATAGAAACATCAATGATGAAAGAGAATCATTGATCAGCTGCCTTCTGCATACTCCACACTGGTGACATGCGCCCTGACCAGGAATTGAACCATGACCCCCTGGTTCATAGGTTAATGCTCAACCACTGAGCCACACAGGTTGAGCAACTTACTGCATTATTAAGCAAGTGGCAGTCACTGATCAAATAACTGTTACAACTAGGCATATACAATTTAGTGGTGATAATTGTACTTATGGTGTTACTTTACATCTCCAAATGTATATTTTTTCACTTTTATTGAAATTAGTGAGTAGGTCACTAATGTGAATATTTATCCATACTTGTGTCTGTTTAGAAAACAGATCTGAACCTGCTGTTATAAAATACATTAGATGTTCGGGAATATGACTTCCAGAATTGGAGCTTGACTTTTAAAAAAAATCTTGTTGAGAGTATTACAGATGTTCCCCTCTTCTCTCCCCCCTCACCCTCTCAAAACAGTTTCTACCCTGTCCTAGGTCTTCACTACCCTATTATCTGTGTTCCTGAGCATTTCATCTATATATATAAAAGCCTAAGCGACCATTATGACCAGTCAACTGAATGACCAGTTGACCAGTCTCTATGATGCACACTAACCTCCAGGGGGCAGATGCTCAATGCAGGAGCTGGCCGCCGGTGGTCAGTGTGCTCCTAAAGCCAAGCTCCCTCAGCCAGCCAACCTCCTGCAGTCCCTCCCCCTGGCTGGCTGGCCCCATTGGGACTGGGCAAGATGCCATGAATGGCCCCTATTGCTGGCCAGGCCGAAAAAACCCACCTGTGCACGAATTCATGCACTGGGTCTCTAGTATCCTATGTAATAAAACCCTAATATGCAAATCTACTGAACGGCAAAATGATTGGTTGCTATGATGTGCACTGACCACCGGGGGTCAGACGCACAACGCAGGAGCTGCCACCTGGTGGTCATTGTGCCCCCACAGGCAGCCAACCTCTCTTGGTTACTCCCTCCGGCCGGCAAACCTTCCACGGTCCCTCCCTCCAATCCGGCAGGCCCTGTCCAGCAGCAGCAGCTGGCAGGCCCCATCTGGTAGTCAGCAGGCCCGGAGCCTCACCTGCCTCCAAGGCAGTGCTAAGGACCCCTCAGGGGCTGTCCCACTGCTGGCAGCTGGACAGCCCCCAAGGGGCCTCAGACTGTGAGAGGCCACAGGCCAGGCTGAGGGACTCCCTCAGTGCATGAATATTGTGCACCAGGCCTCTAGTATCCATATAAGTTCTTTGGTTAATCTCTTCCTCTTCTCCTCCTACCCCTGCCCCCTGCTTCTCTCTGAAATTCATCAGTCTGTCCCATATTTTCATGTCTCTGATTCTATTTTATTCATCAGTTTATTGTGTTCATTAGATTCCACATATAAGTGAGATTATATTTGTCTTTCTCTGACTGGCTTATTTCTCTTAGCATAATCATCTCCAGATCCCTCCGTGCTATCTCAGAGGGTAACAGATACTTCTTTTTTTACAGCTGGATAGTATTCCACTGTGTAAATGTACCACAGCTTTTTATCCATTCATCTACTGATGGACACTTGGGTTGTTTCCAGATATTACCTATTGCAAATAACACTGTTTGCATGGGAGAACAGGGTGTGGAAAAAGGCTTTATTTGCCTAAAGTTACATTTCTCAGGTTCCAAAGTTCCATTCCTCCTAAGCCAGTCCCAGAAAAGATGCAGCTGGGGTTCCAGAAGAGCCAAGAGCAAAAGGTTCCAGAGCTTCTGTTCCATGCTGCAGCTGGGTGTAGTTCTGCATCCAAGCTAATTAAAGTCCTTTAGTCCATTGTGGAGACCCACCTGGCTCACAGCCCCCTGCAACACGAGTCCCAGGAGGCCCTGTGCATGGTGTGCATGTGTGGTGTGTGTGTGTGTGTGTGTGTGTGTGTGTGTGTGTGAGAGAGAGAGAGAGGGAGAGAGAGAGAGAGAGAGAGAGAGAGAGAGAATAAAAACTAAGAGAGTGCACTTCTTTGTTCAGAAGTTTAAATATTTAAGTTCTGCATGCTTGCAGTGGCCATGCCCATTTTGGTTCCTGATTTGCTTCCATGTGTGATTGACAGGCAAGCATCTTTCCAAAGTCACTCAAACTTTACTGGGATGTGTTTAAACTGCCTTTGTTTAGTCCCTTCCCCTAGTGATCAGTGGGGACCAGACTTGGAAAGTCCTAAATGCAGCTTTTTGGCAAAGCTGTATAAATGGCATGCCTTTATTATCTGGTCTCCCATTTCCTCCTTTCCTGTTAAATAATAATCAGGTTATTACAATGGCATCACTATGAAAATAGGGGTGTATATATTCTTTCTGATTGGTGTTTCAGGATTCTTAGGATATATTCCTAGAAGTGGGATCACTGGGTCAAAAGGAAGTTCAATTTTTTATTTTTTTTTGGAGGAAACTCCATACTGTTTTCTAAATTTACATTTAAATTATATTCCTTTATGAAAATGTATAGATACATTTTATTTTCATTAGCACTTTTTGTTGGTTGTAAACAAAATGATTTAGATTTATGTAGAAACTGAAACAGGAGTGTAATTGATATTTTTACCAAAACACTTTTGTAGCATGTTAAAATAGTCCTTCCTTTCTACATATATTTCCTCTTTTAAAAAATGATAAGCTTAATGGAAATGCAAAATTTCAAAGCAAAGACTATTTGAAAAGTTCCTCATATTTAGCCTATTTTATTTCCCATTTTGATTATAAAATCAGTATTTCTCAATGAAGTTAAAAATGTTATTATTTAGGAAAACTTATTCAGAAAAACCAGAAACTAAAAAAAACCCCTAAAACTATATTTCAAAGAAAAATGCTTTTGTAAAAGTGTCTGCGCCGAAACCGGTTTGGCTCAGTGGATAGTGCGTCGGCCTGCGGACTGAAAGGTCCCAGGTTCGATTCCGGTCAAGGGCATGTACCTTGGTTGCGGGCACATCCCCAGTGGGGAGTGTGCAGGAGGCAGCTGGTCGATGTTTCTCTCTCATTATATATTAAAAAAAAAATAAAATAAAATAAAAAAAATTAAAAAAAAGTGTCTTTGCTCAGTTTGAGTCAATTCCCCCCAAATTCATAATTTAGTTATAGAAATAAACAAATTTTTGTTCTGGATTTTTATGTTTGTTTAACAATCCTCTCATCCTATATAATAAATGGCTAATATGCAAATTGTCCCCCTGGGAGTTTGACCGCTCACTATGACATGGGCTGACCACCAGGGGGAGGTGCGGAATGAATGAAGGCCCCAGCTGGCTGCTGGAAGGCCCTGATCGGCCCCTGATTACCAGCTAGGCCTAGGGATCCTACCCATGCATCAATTTCATGCACTGGACCTCTAGTAATACCATAATTTCACACCTCGTATACACCCATATTGATTGTAAAATAGAAAACTGCTGATTTGTTGTGTTGCTGTATGGCAAGTAGATAAATAAATAATATCTCCCCTCCTCGCCCCCACCCTATCTCACCCTCCACATGAATTCCAGGCTCCAGCTCCACATTGCATGAGGAATTATACAGTGTCTAAATGTAATTAAATCTAACTATGTGAATAATGTTTGGGTGAAAATGTCTCTAAGCAAAGTCACTAGGACACTCAGGGAAGGAACATGTGCCAAGGAACACTGGGTTATGAAAACTCTATAAATTTCATAGCAAACATTCTGGTTCTGACTATTGTTGCTCAGGATAATAAAGAGTTTGCTGCCAAAGCCCACTTTCTACATAGCAAAATAGAAGTTTGATTCTTGCTTGGTTTCGCATGCTGTCTTTTGGTTTGCCTCTGACACTCTTCTGTCAGAGGTAGCACTGCATTCCAGGTTTTCTGGCTTTTTTCACGAGGCCAATACCCTTGTAAAAGCTGTGTGACTCACATTTTCTATTGTGAAAGTACGCATCATCAAATCCTGTGAAGTGTTCATCCAAACACTTACAATTTTATAACCAGCCTGTAGAGGCCCAGAAATACAAGTTAATGCAACACAGTGACTTTACTAGCCTCTAAACAGGCCTAGGGGTGAAGTAACTATTTGCATTATCTGAAATATGGAAATGAATGGCCTATTGTCTCTGTGCTGTTGCTTCAACTTCATTCCAGAAAGGAAATCTATCATGTCTGAGATGACATCAATATTTAAAACAAGCGTCTCTAAGTGAATTACTATATTATCTAGGAAAGCAAGAAAAAGTAATTGTGTTCCTCTGACCTGTGTACTTGAGATATTTCCTTATACTTTTATTGAATAATATGTGCCCTGACTGGGAATCGAACCGTGACCTCTTGGTTCATAGGTCAACGTTCAACCACTGAGCCATGCTGGCCGGGCTCAGATGTGTTTTAGAATGTGAAAGTAAATGGGCTTAAATGTAAACAGGGTGTAGACAGCAAGAGCTTTCCAGTATAAATATTGTGAGATGCCAGGGCAGGTGACCTTCAGAGACATGGAATTTCTTATTTTGTACAAGGATGAGGGTAATATTGATGGTGGTGCTACAGGCCCGATATAGAGGAGAAGCAGTTATCCACGTAAGACAGCTGAGGTAGAGGCTTGCAGGGAACTAAAGGGATGGTGTTTTGACTTTGCTCTTTATTAGTCCTCTACCTTTGGAGACAGCCTTATAAACGAGAGTCAGATTAGATGAACAACCTCTTCCCTTGGAATTTCACCTACTTGGAAGTCTGAACATCAAGAAGACAAAAATCACGACTACAGAAGAAATACACGACTTTAACATAAATAATGATGGTATTGAAATTGTTAACTATTTTGCTTACCTTGGTCCAGTTATCAACTCAAATGGAGACTGAAGCCAATAAATCAAGAGAAGGCCGAGACTCGAAAGGGCAGCCATGGAAGAATTAGGAAAGATCACCAAGAGCAAAGATGTGTCATGAGAGAACAAAACTAAGATCATCCACACACTTTTCTCCCAGTTACTGTGTAGGAATGTGAAAGTTGGACAGAGAAGAACGCTGATAGGAAAAGTTGATTCATTTGAAATATGGTGTGGAGGAGAGCTCCAAGGATACCCTAAACCACCAGAAAGATAAACAAGTGGGCCTTAGAGCAAATTATACCGAAAACATCGCTGGAGGAAAAAATGACACAGCTGAAGCTGTGCTGCTTTGGGCACATCATGGGAAGACAGAATTCTTTGGAAAAGGCTATGATGCTGGGGAAAAAAAAAAAGGGAGGCAGCAGGAAAAGAGGAAGACCAAATATAAGATGGATTGACTCCTTAAAAGAAGCCATGGGCGCGAGTCTATAGGAGCTGAGCAGCACTGTTTAGGACAGGACATTGTGGATGTCACTCATTCATAGAGTTGCCAGGAGTTGGAGTAGACTCAGCACATGTAACACACAGAAAGAACTGGACAGTTTCAAATCTCCCAACATAGCTGTTCTCCCCTGGTTCTTTGGTAAGCTCTCACTCAGATTGATTTAGGCCAGATGGGTTCTTTGCTTAAACAGAGCTTGCTGAACATTAACTGAATCAGATGCTTGCTGTAATTCAGCGCTATGAAATTTTCAAATTATATCCCACAGAATCAAGAACAGGGTGAGCATCTTGCTCCAGCAATGTAATTTCTCCAGTGCCAAAGTATAGAACTTAAAAAATAGAAAAAAAACAAAAAACTGCTGATTCAGAGTATTTTTAAAATATTAAATTTGGCCTCTTGAAGTGACATTGTTATAAAATAAAGGCACTTATCTTTGCCAAGCAGGGTTTGGCATTTTTCTTCTGAAAACATTCAAAAGCACTTGATTCTCATAGTATATATTCAGTTACATGTATATTTTCCATGATGTTTGCTGAATGATTTAATTAGTATTTCTCAGCAGCCACCATAGGATTAAACACTTTGGTGCATGTACATATTGCAAAGCAGACACCTTCCTGCTTTCCAGAGCCTTGCAGTTTAAAGGGGGAGATGATGATGATGATGATGATGATGATGATGATGATGACAGACACACAGAGAGAGCTATCACTCATCCTCTTTCTTTCTCCCTAACTATATATCTATCTAAGGAACAAAATGAATGGGATGGAAGAGAGAGAGAACTACACTATAAATTACACAAATATGTGAAGGGTTCAAAGGTGGTGTTGGTAGGCTGCACTTCGGAAGGATGTGTTTAATATGTGCTGAGTATGGATTCAGATCTAGCTTTGGGGCATTCCTTTCTAAAGAGACCAGTGGAGTCCTGTGATATGTTTTTAAAGAATTTCTACCTCCTGCAATTCCTTTATGGATCCACACACGATCCTGTTTAAAGTGTGGCTCTTGTGACACTTTGAATGCACTCTGGTTCTGAAATGGGATCTGGAGCCTATCTCGCTTGAATCTTCTCCCTGGAGCTGCCACCCCACTTTGTCATACTCTGTCATCCAGTGACTCCCTAGCGAATGATTTATTTTGAAGTTTTTATTTTAATTTTCCCATCTCACTTTAGCTTTAGATTGATAGTCCTCCTCTCTTGACATCTGTTTTGCCTCACTGAGAAGGCTGTCCAAATGTAGCACGTTACCGTGTTTCTTTATTATTTTTATGGAACAGCAGGGTGTAGATATGTGACTATAACTCAAGAAGCTTGCTGGAGAGCGCTGGGAACTTGCTGGGGGAAAGTGCAGTACATCAAGGACACTGAAAAGCAGATGACCACATGGCGTGGCAGAAAAGAAAATCCGCTCTGCTTAGCTCTCATTTCCAAGCAATTCCCCCTCACTCCCCGCACCCCGCCACAACCCCCCACCCTCTCCCGGTTGTCTGACTTACCAACAGTGTGGAGAAGTTTCCTCAATTCTCATTCTATGTAAATAAAGGGAGAAGAGTCTCATGCTAACCATGACGGGCACATTCAGCACAGATCAAAGTGCTTTCCCAGACGTTTCCTGTATGACTTCTATTGGCCACCAAAGCTACTCTTTCAGCTCCCACTGTCTCATTCTTGTTTGGTGGTTGAGACTTACTTTTTTTTTTTTCTGTGCCAGAGAAAAGTTCCATCACATTTCATGCTGAATAAATAGTTGAATAGTTATTTTTACTTATTTTTTAACTGTGGGGTTAATGCTGGGTAGAGTTGTCACAGGCATTTACCAAAGTCGTATCAAAGGACACTATTTTGATAGATACTTGTAAGGAGCTTGGGTCCTTGAATGACAGGCCGTATGTGGAAGCATATGTTAGATAATTGATCCGCTAGTAACTACGGGGAATTATTAAACACTTGAATAGTATGGCAAAGTATTTCTATGGTAATAGTTTCAGAACACATTCCTTGTAGCTAGAACATGCTGAGAGGCTTCAGATAACCTTGGCACAATTTAATTAAAAACAAGTTAATGTGTCATATAATACAACTTCTTTTGATGAAAAATGAGCCAGTATGGTAGTTGCCAGAGGGAAGGGAGGTAGAGGATAGTAAAAGGTAAAAGGGGTCAAATACATCATGACAGAAAAAGATCTGACTTTGGGTGGTGGGCACATCATGCAATATACAGATGAGGTAACAGAATTGTACACTTGAAGCCTAGATAGTCTTATTAATCATTGTCACCCCCAATAAATTTAATGAAAATGATTTAAAAATTAGAAAAAGAGTAGACATTTAATTGACAATTTAAAAAGACATAGTCCAACTTGTTGATTTTCAAGCTTTAGATAAGTAATGGATTATTGTTTTAAGCTATTAAGTTTCGGGGTAATTTGTCATTCAACAGTGGATCACTGGTACCACATCTCACATAAAACACCTAACCTGATCTGGCATTAAACATAGACCAACCAAATAACAAATAAATGAGCTTTGGCGGATTGAAAATGTACTATAAATAATCTTTCTCTCTTTAGCCATACCTGCTGGAAGTGCTTCCTGCGAGCTCCTGGCTTGTCTTGCTACTTGCTTTGTCCAACTGGACATTAAAACTTCATGCAAGCAGCGGTTTGAAAAGGCTTGCACATTGGTGCTTGCCCTTTCTTGCTTCTCTTCAGAATCTTGTGAATGCTGCCAGATGAAGAATCTAAGCTAGTCAGCTAGATGGTGAGAGACATCTTTTCTAGGTGCACCTGGTGTTCCAGAAAAAAACAGCCAACCTGAGGCAATTTATCAGTTGCCACAAATGCAGACGTGATGTCCAGCTGAGGTCAGTATATAACCATTCAGGTGAGCCTAGCTCAAAGTGCTGGCACACAGAAACTTCAGATAAATAATTGTTTAAAGTATATTTTTATTGATTTCAGAGAAGAAGGGCGAGGGAGAGAGAGACAGAAACATCAATGATGACAGAGTATCATTGATCGGCTGCCTCCTGCACACCCACGCTGGGATTCAAACCCGCAACCCCGGGCATGTTCCCTGACCAGGAATTGAGCAGGGACCTCCTGGTTCATACATTGATGCTCAACCACTGAGCCACACCAGCCAGGCTTTTTTTTTTTAAGCTATTAAATTTTTGGTTAGTTTGTTACTCAGTAATGGATAACTGACAGGAGAATAGTAAGCTAATTACATAAATTTAAAAATAATAATATAAATACTTTAAGGGCAAACAATGAATTTTAACAATAGGAAAGACATATTTAAAAAAATATATTTCAAGCCTGAATTCTTTAGTGTGTCTTCTAGCTGTGGGTTCTGGGTCTCAGGAGCATTTCAGCCTGACTCTGGAGAAGCAGAGGGAGCTGGGAGGGTATCACGGGCTTCTGGTGAGGTTTGATACTAATGCTCATGAATTAAAAAATCTCTTTTTTTATGAATCTGGATAAGATAAACTCAAACTTCTTTCAGCTCAGCAAATGGACAGTTTGTAGAACCTCATTAATTCTTTGCCTTTTATTTTCTGCCACCTAATATTACATCTTTAAGAGAAATGTGTGAGATCCTATTTTTTATAAAAAGGTTGGAAAGCAGGTAGTATCTATAACAATAGTATTTAATACAAATTGGTTTCTATTCATTAGTGTCTAAACTCTACAGATCCAGTGAGTTTGGTTTATTTTTGTTAATTTGACTCACTGCTATACCCACACAGCCCTGAGAGTCAGGGCTTGGAGTTACACCGGTGAAACTGGTGATACTCACTCTACTTCATAGGTGTGCAGGGCTGGAGGTTTTTATCCCATTTCAGAGAAACAAAATAGACAAAAATATGTAATACCCCTATGAGATTTTTATAATATTATTAAAAGTAGACTTCTAAACCACATATTGAATCATTCTTCAGAGATTTAGGCCTTTTAACAGGATATTTATTATGCATCGCAAACACAGTTACATCTTGTGATTGAATTTTTGCTGCCAATATTTTACATCTGAAATATATCTATCAACTCTTCAATATGGGGTTTTCTTAAATGACATATTAATAACAGCACTTAGGTAACATTTGCAATGAGGTCCTCTGGACAGAGTCTGTTATGATAGTTTAAAAAATGAACTCTGGACTTCGAATTAGAAAACTTGAGCCTAGTCCCAGTTCTGACATTTACCAACTGCATGACTGGGAAATTCATTTAAGCTCTGCAACCCTCAATTTTCTCACCTAAGTGATATCAACAATAGAGTAATGATATATTAAAATTTTTCTTATACAATATGAATTGTTGTAAAATTGAAGGCATCATTATTACAATGTCTTTTGACTGAACAAAATTTAATATCTATAATGGGCCTAGAAAATGCCCTTGCAGGTGAGACTGTATCACCACATGTAAGAAAAATGAGAAGTGCACTTTCTAATATAAAGCTGTTTGTAGCATGTCAGGAGAGCAGAATACAGAAAATGTATGTTCCAGATGAACTATAGGTTGGTTCATATATTTCAACACCTTGCTCATGAGGGTAATAGTCATTCAAACCCAAGTATTTGTCCAGTCAATTGTATATAGGCAACACAGTTCAGAATACTGTTGCATTTATGACAATACTCATAAATGGCGAGGAATGAAACCCAAGTTGATTTTGATTATTGTGGATTATATAAATGGGAGTTGTTTGGCCAAGCTAAATAAAAAAGCATATATGGTAAGCATATGGAATAGTCCCTGCAATCTAAAAAAAGAGGAACAGTTAGGCTTTGGGATGGATCAGATCCAGGTCACTTCCTCTCAGTTTGGCAGATATAAGAAAAGATAGTGAAAATATCATCTATTATTGTACTAAAGTCATTCGAATTGGGGGAAAGATAGTTTCCAAAAGGTAAATTAAACTGAAACAAAGGCTTGCTGGGTAGATAATTATCAAAGATGTTGGATATTCTTATCACAATTAATAAAGGTAATTTAAAAATATTTCTTATGAAACCTGCCCCAAAGTTATTTAAGCCACCATCTGATATTTGTTTAAAAAATTAGAGAGCTAGTGCTAGATTTTCCAAAGCCATTTTCTGAGGGAATCAGAACTTTCTTAGGAAATTGCGTGCCATCCCATCTGGATCCAGGTATTGCCAGTTTCACATAAAAACTTGGAATATTCCATTGTTGCAAAGTACTACAGATTAAAAATGGCATAAGCAGATAAACAACAAGGAATTTTCAAGTCTGTATTTCATGATCATTGCCTAAATATTATAACCTAGTGTAATAAGACTTTGGTTCAGACTTCAAAAGCACTGTGATCAAGAGCACTAGTGTTGCATTCATATTCCTGAATAAAGTATACTTCTTGCTTTTCTTTATGATGGAAGACCTGTAACATTTTTGACATTGTTCAAGTTTGTTCACAGATGATTATCCATGATACTATTGCAGAGGGTCAAATACTAACCTTTCCTTAAATACTTTTGGTGATAATCATTTTTAGTTTCTTGAATGTTTGCTGTCCCTGGAATTGTTCTTTTGTCTTTCTTTTTTAGATATTGTGTTTTAAGATTTCATATTTGATTGTACATTTTATGATATGGAAATGGATTATGAAATCCATAAAACACAAGCTCACAAAACAATCATGAACTCACAAAAATTTTTTAGGAAGTCCCATATCATTTAATACAAGAAAATAATGGAAGAAAAAGCAATGAAATGTCATGGCTTCTGATTCCACTCTATGCTTTTAGGTCATTCGTTGAAAAATTCTTCAAATTTATGAATAATTATTGAGTAAAAGTCCTAAACATTTCTATATGCAAATGAATTCCACCATATTTTTATACTAAAGGGTTACAAACCATAATTTTATATCGTTATATACCGAAATGAGTGTGTTTCATCCTAGAATATAATTAATATCTGAATCTATGTTCATTCCTTATAATGAACAGATACATGTAAACATGGTTCCTAAAGGAATTGGAAGAAAATACTCTAAAAAAATAAAATACTCAGGCACACTGGAATACTTGAGAGCAATATGATATATGGTATATAACTATATATTTACAAATAAAATTTTGCTGTTATGCCATGTATTAACATAAAGAGAAATAAATCTAATTGAGATAACATTTAGTAAGTTATACTACTTATCTGAGCTATGTTTTCTGATCAACAGCATTGTGATAACCATTGTCCCCCAATGCATAACATGACAATGTGGAAACTTTTTTGTTTGTTTGTTTTTAACTCATGGTCTCATAAAACAAATGAATTAATTGGAAATAACCTAACCTACATTAAAGATCTGTGGTTATACTGTTTAGTATACTGTTCAATTTAGAATGAATATTAAAAAGATTATCTAATTTGTTTTATATGTGTTTCTGCTATAGTTCAGTGTGTTTACTCTAGATATTGACAATGACTTTTAATCTCCATTGAAATTACTGAAATCATTGGTCAAATGTGATAAAGAAATATGTATTTCTTTAGATCTCACATATCTCAGTGATACCTCTTCTTCTAGCTCTCCAAAATCCATACCAATTAGCTCTGAAATAATTTCTGCCCTATATAGAAGTCATAAATCCAAGTCCACAGACTTAGAGATATCTTTATTTTTCCTGTAACTGAATTGTAGCAAGGCTTCATTCAACTGCACTATGAAATTAACATTTGCTTGGGTCTTTTTACATTATTCCAAAATTTTGTCTAGGTTCTTCAGTGAGAGTGGAGTAGGGAATTAGGACTTCCATCTTTTCAGTCATTGAGTGGTACATGGGGTGAAATAGATAGCATGCCTTGTCTGAGTTATCATCATTGACTTGTTCTGGCTTTTGCTGAAATATTCTCTCTCTTTTAAATAGTTTATGGATGCTTCTGTGTCTCAGGATCTATTTTTGATCATCAGTTTATGTTGTTCATTAGATTACACATATGAATAAGATTACGTGACACTTATTTTTCTCTGACTGGCTTATTTTGCTTAGCATAATGCTCTCGAGGTCCATCCATTCTGTTGCAAATGGTAAGAGTTCTTTCTTTTTTATAGCTGCATAGTATTCCATTGTGTAGATGTTACCATAGGTTTTTTTTTTTGTTTGTTTGTTTTGTTTTTTAATACACTCATCTGCTGATGGGCACATTGAACAGACTGTCAACCTCAGAGGGAAGGTGGGTAGAAAGAGATAAACCAATGAACTTGTATGCATATATTCATAACCCATGGACACAGACAATAGGGTGGTAAAGGCCTGGGGTGAGGGCCAAAAAAAGGCTGGGAGGGGCCAATGGGGGGACATATGTAATACTTTAAACAATAAAGATTAAAAATAAATAGTTTATTGATTTTTAGAGAGAGAGTGTAGGGGAGAGGGAGAGAAACATCTATGTGAGAGCTTAATATCAGTCTGCTGACTCCTGTATGGCTGCCTACCGGGGATCAAGCTCTTGAACTAGGCAGCTGCCCTTGACTGGCAATGGGACCACATCTGGCAATGCCCAACCAACTGAGTCATATCATCCAGGGCAAGATATTCTCTTTTAAGAATGGGTTTAGCTCTTTTCACTTGCTAGACCATTGCTGTGTTTTCCCTGTTAACATCACAAGACTTGAGATCTTTAGTCTTCTGTGCCATATCAATGTGGTTGTTGGGGGTAGGGAATACATTTAACTTTTACAACATTGCATTTGGGTGCAGGCAACTCTGTGGCACTTTCTCAGGCTCTCTGCCCAGACATTGCAAACCACTTCTACTCTGTCACCCTGTCCTGGTTGCACAGGGAATCCTGGGGTCTTGCTACCTCTCCAGAACTTATTCAGAAGTGGAAGGCAGAAATTCCCTCTGAATTTTCACAGTGAAATGTGTGTATTGGTATTCTCAAGCCCAGCAAATACCACCATCATTTACACAGTTACTCAGACCAAAAAATTAGATTAATCTTTTTTTTTCTTTTCAGAACCTTTATTCTAATCACAGAGTCTTGACAAATCAGTTTGCTTTCCTCCCCAAATTTTCTTTCCTTTCAGTACATACCATTCATTTTGGCTGCCTCATTTGTTTCTTTTAACTTTTAATTAATTAACTAATACATTTATTGTCTAAAGTTTTACATGTCTCTTTTTTCCCTGATTGAACGCCCCCTCCCCACCCAGCCATTCCCACCCGGGGCAAGCCCCCACTGCCCCAATGTCTGTGTCCATTGGTTATGCTAATATGCATGCATACAAGTCCTTTGGTTGCTCTCTAAAACCCCATTTGTCTCTGGATCTATTCTTGTTCATCAAATTATGTTGATCATTATATCCCACATATGAGTGAGATCATGTGATATTTATCTTTCTCTGACTGGCTTATTTCGCTTAGCATAATGCTCTCCAGGTCCATCCATGCTGTTGCAAATGGTAAAAGTTCCTTCTTTTTTATAGTGGTGTCATATTCCATTGTGTAGATGTACCAAACTTTTTTAATCCCCTCATCTGCTGGTGGGCATCAGGTGTGAGATAGTACCTCATTGTTTTGATTTGCATCTCTGGGATGATTAGTGAATTTGAACATGTTTTCATATGTCTCTGGGCCTTCTGTATGTCTTCTTTTGAAAAGTGCTTATTTAGATCCTTTTCCCATTTTTTGAGTGGATCATTTATCTTCCTTTTGTTGAGTTGTATGAGTTCTCTCTAAATTTTTGAGATTAAACCCTTATATGAACTATCATTGGCATTTATCTTTGATTCTTCATGTTTTTGTAGTTTTTTTTCCTCACTCTCATTCAATCTTAGGAAGTTCTCTCAACTGTACCTGAAATTATATTCCTAAACACTTCTTCTCAACACTCCATTGTTACCATCTTATCTCAAGCCCAGTGTGTGGTCTTACTTGTCTACAGTAATAACTCTTTCACTGGCTTCTATTAACCCCCTGATTCTATATGTGCTGCCATTCTCCCACCCCTAGAGTAACCTGCAAAACCTCAAATCTAATTATGCCACTCTTCCACTCAGCACTCTTCAGTGACTTAGCATCATTTATGAAATAAAATCCACACTGTTACCGAAGCCTATAAGGCCCTGGTCATTCTGCTTCCTCAGGCCTGGGCTCCTTGTCATTTCTTGACTATGCCAAGGTCACAGCTTCCTGAACTTCTAAATTTCTAATTCCCTGCTCTTTCCCACTTTGCTATTCAAAGTGCTTCAGGTATCTTTTTAAATGACCACTTCAGGGAAGCCTTCTTCTCCCTATTCCCTTACCTGACTTATTTTTCTTTACATTTACTATTACCCCAAGTTAATTATTTACTTATGGGTTTATTGTCTGCCTTCACCAGTGGCCTGAACTTTATGTTCCCATCTGCAATCCATGACTTACAATACACTGTCTGGTATGTAGTAAGCCATCAATAAACATTTTCTTCAGTGAATGCATGCACTTGATATTGGAAATAAAGTGATAATAGGACAGTGCTTTATATTCAATATATTTAGTTTTGGAGATGAAGATAATTTTTAGATTAAAATTAAACTCAAAGAGGCTCTTCCCGTTTGGTAGAAGATATAGAAAGATATACTTCTAATGTGTGACATCATATTTTACCCCAGGCTTCAGCAGAATGTGACTTTCACTATTTGTCCATGCCATGTCAACTACTGTATAGCATCTAGGAGTCAAGAAGATATGCATCATCCTAAATTCAAAATCCATGATCCTAAATGCTGTTTAAAATGATATGAAATTAAGAAATCTGTAGGCTGGATAGCCTTCTGTAGATAATAGTAACTACTATGTTCACCAAATTTGCTGAGCATATGCAATCATACTGGCATAGAACATCAAGAATTTCTTAAAAGATGGGGTAAGGGTTGGGTGGAGGGGGGAAAGAAGGGAGAAAATCGGAGTCATCTGTAATACTGACAATAATAAAATAAAGTTAAATTAAATTAAGAAAATAATTTCTAGAAAATGTGAACAGCATGCACTGATCATTTATTATTAAGCCAAGGAGACTTTGTATTACTATAAACTGTGCTACCATTAATCATGTTTGACATTTATATATCACAGGGCTCTTTCAGTTGTAAGTGACTGGAACCCAATTTATGCTAGCTTAAGCAAAGAACAATATTTATTGGCTGATGTAGCTGGCAGGCTGAGGCTGGAATCTGGGCTCAAATGATGTTCTCATGGCATCTCTTGGTTTTGCTTCTCACTGTTTATACCAGTGTTGGCCTCTTTCTTCTGTGGATAGGTTTTCATTACGAAGCAGAAAAGTAACCCCAGAGTCCACATCACTAGAAAGTCTCTTCCAGATAGAAGATCTTTTGCAGCAACTCCAGCTAAAGTATCTCTGACAAGATTCTGATTGGTCAAGCTTAGGTCCTAAGTCTATACTAACTCCATCATTGTGTGAAGATGTTCTATTACCATTGGATCAAACTTGATCATGTGCCACTCCTCCCCTCTCCCCGCTTTTTTGCAAGGAATGGGAAATTATGTTGAGCCAGTAAAACATTAATTAATCACTAGCAACACACCAACATTACTTTAAATTTCTTTAGACAAAAAAGGACAATGTATTTGTGAAATAAAAAAAATAAGTGCTGTGCATTATTGTTTATGTTATTTACCCCTCTAAGTAACTGGAAATAATGCACTGGGAATGTCACATATACAGTGCTGGCTAATTCTAGGCATTCCAATATGAGAAACAATACTATCTGGAATCAAAATGTCATAGAATGAAGAAGAAATGGTAAAAAATCTGAAACCAATTAGATGAAAAGTCAATAGAAGTAGAGGGTAGAAATCAGAGTGACAAGTATTTCTGAAGAAAAGAAAATAGCAAAGATGAAAACTAATCATAAATCTAAACCAAACTCTCTTGAGCTGTTCTTAAATTATATAAATCATTTCTACATTATTTGTTATGTAGGAGAAATTATATCCTACACTTTCCAGCACTCCTTTCTAATTTATGGTTTGGCTCACCACATGAGTTTGTCTATATCTTGATTTTCTATTTGTACTCCACCTCATTACCTTGTCTCTTGCCATATTTCCCTGTAGAATTGGTGCCCAGCCCTGAACTTCAAATGGAATAGTAGAGCCTGTACTTTGCTCATTAACTTTCGAAGCCTGGATCTTGGTTCTTGTTTCTTATTCTCTCTCACCTGGTCACTGTCTCTGTTACAATTCTGAAATGGAAAGACAGATCCTATTGAGTCCAGAGCAGCTCAAATGAGTTCCAGAATATTCTTGATTCTTTGCTCACTAAAATAATTTTATGGCAACAAAGACGTTGAGAATCATCTTAGAGTTATGTGCCTTGGCTGACTCAGCTATCCCCACCAGAACCATCTCTACAACCTTTCCTTCCTCCCTAGGACCATGGCTGATAATCAGCTGGTAGACTTTAGTACAACAAACAAAATAGAAAAATGGAAACTGCTCTGATTGGTTGGAGAATGGGCACTTCCCTTTGAAATTCCTGCGCCTTTCTCATTCTTCCTAAAATGGGTCCTTAGTGAATTGACCTGCACTCATTTTTTTTCTACTTTATCCCCATTAGCACAATTTGTGAAGACACAGAATGCTTTGCAAGCTAGTGTGGTCACAACAGGTCATGCCAGGGCCTTTTTCTTTTGTCAAACAACATTAGAACTATCCTGTTTCTTCCCATTTGGCAAAATTACCTCCTGACTTTGGGAAAGTGAAGTATTTCTGGTAGGTCTTATCTCAGTCTTGGATCAATCATGTTGTGCCTGTTCCCACAGGCCAACGCAGTGACCAGGACAATAAGCTGAGTGTGACTCCTGCTGACGTTCTTTCTGGGAACAGGCCTAGCTTCATCGGCTCTGTCTTGATTTAAGCGGTGATAACCAAATCCCAGAATGGGACAATCTCCTTACAGGGTGAGTTTAGATTTGCATTGTGTTTGTCCAAACGTTTCTTCTTTTAGAATGAAGAAGTTGGAAAATACTTGCTGACTTCTGGCCCATTTTACTTGTTTATACTGAAGAGGTACATAAAAATCTCTTATTGCTTAAGTTATAATAAAGCTGAATGCTGGAACAATTTAATTGCGAATATATTCCATAAATCAAATGTTTCTTTTACCACAGATTGATTTCCTTTTTCTTTTTTTTTTCTGTTAAACTATATGGATAGGCCTCCTAGGTTACACATTTCACATCTAACCCCTCTGGCTGCAGTATTTACATTTTTCTCAAGTTTTTAAAGGTAATTTATAGTATTATAGTTTCAGGGTTTTGAGGACTTGGGAGTGAGGGCCAGGCCTTTCCTCAGGAGACTGGAAATGTACCATGTGCTTAACAAGATTTTGAAAAAAAATTTCCCAAAGGGTAAATTCCAACAGACATGTGGTAATGAGCCATGACTGAATACAGACAATACAGCCTACAGTTAACCCCGTACATACATCATAAAGTAGGGACTTATGACCCTTGGTTCCCACACTCTCCCCTAATTGTTTAGCTCTTTAAGTGCATCAGTTTAAAGGAGAGACACCTCCTACATGCTGATGGGGTATGTTTCTTCCTTCAAGGCTAATAGCTGGGACAGTGATCTGCTCTGGAATTCTCCTTTAATTTAAATATCTGAAATAGGAAGATTACAAGTCTATTTTCATAAAAACCCATGTGTTACCTATAAACAGCCTTTTAATTGTCAAGCACAGATTGTAGCATTATTCTGTACAATGAGGATCTTTTCAGACTTTATATATCTTTTAATTTTCTTCCCAAATTATTGACCTGGCATGGTTAAAGGAAAATATACACATTTTAAATAGGTTGCTTGAATAAATAACTGACAAAGGAAGACTGGATATTATCTTCTCTATTGAACCTTTGCTAGGAGTGTGTCCTTCAAGCATGAGGCAGCTGCGTTGGAGCTGGTCTGACAGTTTCCTCCTCAGTTTATAGTAATGGATTTATACACATACACCTAATATGTTGTGTGTTTATTAGCCTGCACTGATGACAGTTATATTACATAAAGTTCAGCATAAGACCCAAGTGTAGAACTCTAAACGTGCGTTTCAGAGGAAAGAATGCACATTCAATTAAACTCAAATTATCCAGCACCGCCCTTTATCCTATAAAAACCAAAACCAAACAGAAAAGGCAAGCTGATACTCACAATGTTTTGCTGTTGCTCGATTCAATGATTCTCCAGACAGCTATAAACTAAGATGTTGTTTGTGATACTCCTCTGGCCATGTATCCCCTATCAGCCTATATGAAAAACAAAAATTCAAATGCTATTGGGCTAAAGGTCAGCTCTTCTAAGGAGTGGACTCCAGATCCAAGAGCACACTTTGGTTTTGACAGCTGATGCGATGGATTCCAAAGGGATCCTTTGCAGATGTTATTAGGCTGTTCATGACATAATGTCTTTCCAGCATAGTCAGATAACTGAACATGACCAACAAAAGGAGGGTGATGCTGGGGAAAGCATCCACTGTGTGCATGACTTCATGAGAAGAGTAACTGGAGCATCAAGCATTTCAGAGTGACAGCCAAACAATACACAATGGGCAGAACCACCTCTTATTTGCTCTTCCAAGAGAACCTGAAATACAGATGTTACCAGTGCATTTGCGATGAAAATATTCCTTCCTTGAGAATGAAATGTAAGCTGGACCATCATGAAGCTTAAGTTCTTTGTGGCCCAATTTTTTTAAGCAATTTTTATAAACACTTCCTAAGCATTTTACAAGCTATGAAAACACTGCGGGAAACTGTGCAACCACATAAAAGTCACATGCTTAAGTACATTGCTGGATGAGGAACCGGGGAAGTTTCCTGACCAAACTGTGCTCCGAAGGCAGGGTTCGGCTTCAAACTGTGTTCTTTAACCAGCCGGAATGCTTTTAAGGTTTCTCTTGTCACTTGCAATAAAATTATTAAGTTACACATATACAGGCAAAAGTCTCCCATTCATGTAGTGTAAGTGTATTATCATTGAAATGTTGGAAGAATGGAAAAATGTTATTTGGACTTCTGAGAAGTTTTTTTCTTCCTGCTTCTAAAATATTAGTCTTACCAGTTTAATTTCATAAGTGAATTATTTGGAAACAAATAATGTAGTATCTCTTATTCTATTGTATTTATGATTTATTTTCTATAATATTACATGTTTTGGTCCATAGTTACTTTTACTTTGAAGCTTTTTTTTTTCTTGAGGACCCTTATATATGTTCCCTCTTTTAATCTTCAGATTAGATTTCTGTGATGTTATTTTAGGATTTAGAAGCTTCAATTAAGCAACGCAAATGAAAGTATTTAGAGAATGCTTATCTTGGTGATGGTCAGCAGCTTATATTTCAGGTTTGCTTGGCATCACAAATATTCCAGGGAATGTATTTTGATTTGGGTGATAACGGACAGATGACAGAGTTGAGAGATTAAAAAAATAAAACAATCTAGTTTAAGATTTTAATATGTAACTATGGTGCATGGATGTTTTTCTAGACATTTTAGGGAAGAAACACTGATCTAATAGACTTTTAAGGTTGGAAGGGACCTTGAAGCTGGTTCAACCAGCTCATTTTACAGATGAGAGGACTGAGTATGAGAGGTGCAGTGATTCATTTCAGCTTCATCTCTCACAGGTGTTTCTAGATATGATTACTCTTTTAAATGGACTTCTAAAAAGATTCAGTATTACATACAATTGTTCATAATAACTAACTAGTTTTCTACTTAAAGCCATCCTGATTAGAAGAAACATTTTTAGAAATTAGAACTTTCAAAGTTCAGATGTTTAAAAAAATAGTAAGGTTAAACAATATAGCTATATAGTTATAGGAAGTAAAGGTGTGTTTTGAAGTTACCCTGCAACACAAGATACCCCAAACCACTTCTTTGATCAAAGTAGCACAAAACTAATCTGTATTAAATGTTATTATTCTTCCTATGTATGGAGCTTAGACTTTGTTTTAAAAAGGACATTTGTTCCCCATTAATCTTTCCATTAGGATTGTTATTCCAAAGAACTGTTCAAGAAGTAAATGATAAGGAAAGGGGATAGGGAGTGAATATTGCTGAAAGAAAGCAAAGTAACTCTCAGAAAGAGACATGATGGGGGTAAACATTTAAAAAGGAGCAATTAAGGGGAGGTTGGTTAGAGAGCAACCAAAGGACTTGTGCGCATGCATGTTGGCGTAACCAATGGACACAGACACTGGGGCGGTGGGGGTTTGCTTGGGGTGGGAATGACTTCGGGGGTTAATTGGGGGAAAAGGAGACATATGTAAAACTTTAGACAATAAATAAAAAATAATAATAAAACTAAAAAGGAGCAATTAGAGATATTAAAATTGGGAATGAAGTCTCTTAGATGAACTCATAGCACCAAAGAGATCAAGATACAAGTGAATTTCACAAAAAGGAAACTGTTCAGTGGCCATACAGTGAAAACCCTTCTACACTGAAATAAACAAATTAGAATCCAGTGAGACAATATTAATGACAACATGAAGCCTGTCACTAGCATCCGAGAAAAAGTTTCAAAAATGCATGCTGTGCTGTTACCTTGTTTTACTCAGGAAGAAAAGAGAACCCAGGCCTAGGAGATGCAGGGAACAAAGAATGGGGCACCAGGAATTCTTGCTTTTGTTAGAAGCTTCACAGCTGACTGGTGGTGTCAATGTTCTGAGAAAGCTCAACCTATTTTTAAAGTTTTACTTTCTGTCTCCGTGGCTAAGAAACTTAGCTAAAGGGAAAGCTTTCTTTGGGAAACATGTCTGAGCTTGCAACCTGCTGATGAATTGGAAGCCAAATATCTTTTCTTCTATATTTCAAACATACATCTATAGAAACACATGTCTATAAATAAATACATAAAATATTTCACATTATAGAAGAAAAGCTGCATTTTAACAAATAGGAGAATTTTCCTTTATGTAAGTGTGAAAGAATACTGTGGGACATAAAGTATCTCCTGGTACAATGAAAATTATACTAATTCTACAGGTCATTTGTTCTGATATATTAATGCTTCTTCATGAATATCCTTCTGTCAATGTCCTTTTGATATTTCTGAGATTTGAATCCAGAACTCCTGTTGGTTCCAAATAAAGTTATTCTTGCTCTTGATAGTACATTAAGGATAATAAAACATGAAGAGAATCCTTTAGTTTTCATGTAATTTAGTAAAATTATTTTCTATACAGATGCTTAATCTTTCCCTCACTTACCCAGCTTGAATCTTTGGGCAAAAATAATTGATTTATGTGGTATCATTATGAATTGAGGGTGTGCCTAAAGTGACTTTGCAGTGAGGCAAATGTTAGATAAAGAGGCAAAGAGTAGAATTATGCCTATTAAGCTTAATATGGTAAAGTTTTCTATTTTTCCTTAACATCCTTTAGTGGGGCCCAGAAATAGAGTGCTCCCTGGGATGTTAAACACCTGATGATAAATGACTTTGCAAGTGATGCTCAGGCATCAAAGTTCTCGCCAGAGAGGAGTGATGGAGAAACTGCTCACTGGCGGGAACACCAGAACTGTTTGGGTCTTGGCCACCACATTTATACAGAAAAAAATCAAAATAAGTTGAAATTGCTCATTTTGGCTGACTTTTCTACCACCTACCACTCCCTCCAACCTCCTCAACTCAGTTTGTGGAATATGGAAACAAGCCGATTCCCTCTGAAAGAAATAAGAGATGGCTACATGTGTCTTGCAGATGGAATTTAAAAGGGGGTCTGGCATTTCTGGAAATAGATGATATTCTACTAATACCTTCTTGAGATAAATCTTACAGAGCAAGAAAAAGATGGAGAAAAAAAACATTATAATATATTTGCTATTCTACGTGACTTTAGGCCTATAAAATTCTCTTTGTTATTAGCATAGATTCTGATGAGGTGGTATTCATTTTCAGCAATATTGGGGCTTATCCCTCCAACCTAAAAAAAAAAATCAATATTATATACTTTAGGTTAGCAAAACATGTGTGTCAATATATTTACATAATACTATTATACATTTAATTCCCTCTCATAATGAGATGTGGACCACACACAAGGTTAGCGGTGATTGCATTGACTAACTTTGCAATTTTTCCCTTACCCGTT
>NW_006383014.1:1827730-1830151 GCF_000327345.1 Myotis davidii | reverse complement strand
GATTAGGGAAATTTTTTATCTTCCTTGGCTTGTAGAAGCATCACTACCATCTTGGTCTCCATCTTCATATTTTCTCTTACCAAATGACATCTGTGTCTCAAATCTGTCTCTTCTTTCTCTTATGGGAATACCAGTCACCAAACTTAGGGCTTGCCTTAAATCCAGGATGATATCATCTGAAGATCCTTAACTTAGTTAGATCTACAAAGACTATGTTCAAATAAGGTGACATTCACTGGTACTAGAGGTTAGGACCTGGATATATCTTTTGAGGGTATTGTGATTGGGAGGGAGGTAGAAGGAGCAATACATATATAAGACAATTAACTAATAAATAAACAAGACCATTTTAGAGAATGAAAAATGTATGAAGGAAATAAAATGGGACAAAAGATTCTGTTTGATTTCTGAGTCCTAAGTACTTCCTTAAATATCATTTATAGTTCTTGACACTGCCAATAACTATATGATTTATTTTTTTAATCAAATGTTATTTTGAGTTTTTAAAATTTTTCATGAAATCCATCTTGTTGTGATAAACTGGTAAAAGAAACTACCGACTTCTTTGTCATTACTCATCTAACATGTCAGAAAATGTATTCATTCATTAAAGAAACAGCATATTAGATTCTCTGATTTCCTTAGGGAATTGGAGGAAATTGAATTGGAAAAAAATATCACTAAAGCATCAATTCTTGAAGCATTAATTTCCCCAACTCCCAAGCAGTAAAGCATTGTAAGATTACTACCAAAAATGTCCGCAGGGATCTTTCTCTATAAAATTTTTGGAAAAAATTCAACTATTCAATCTGCTGTAACTGCTTATATTTTACTTATCAATTACAATTGTAAAATTTTCATAAAACATATTGGCAAATGACTTGAAGTTGTTAAGCAGGAAGTAATTCATTGAGCTTAGATGACTTCTTAAAACTCAGTTTGAGTTCATTAGGGACCAGAACATCAGTCTTTACGATGTATCTGTTTCAAGGCCAAATTTACACCATGGCTGTACAATCACTGATTGCAAAACAGACCTTTTTCTGATGTTTCATAAACTACTGAAAAGTTGTGTAAGGATACTTTTTGGATTTGGGACTGTTATATATGTTCATTTTGGTTCCATACAAATTAATTTGTTTACTTTCAATAATTGGGTACAAGCAGCTGGAGTTTTTTTGCTTTAGTTCACGAACCCTTTTATAGTGCTGGGGAAAACAGGCACGTGTTTATTCTAAGTTGAGATATAAATTCAAGTGAAGGCCTAGCCACTTGGCTGTACTTAAGGCAATAGCAATGCTTATTTCAGCACGTATTTCAACTCCACACCTTGCTGATTTGCTCTAGAACTCAATTTTCATTATCTGGGCATGTAAGAATCTATTCTTTTATTAAGAGTTTAGACATCTGCCTTCCCCATAGGTAGAAATGTTTTTATGGAAGGTGTTTAGTAATAAGCTTTAAAAATCTATTCCTTAAGGCACTACCATTCCAGTGTTTTTTAAATCTGCATTAACAAAAGAAGGTTAGAGAAATGATAGGGAGTAAAATAGTAAAAAAATATAATACAAAACAAAAGGAGTGGGATTAACTCAAATAACTGTATTTGATGAGTTTGTGCTGCTCTCCTTTTGCCCAGTGATAAGACATGATGTCTTAAACCAGTGGTTCTCAGCCTTCCTAATGCCGTGACCCCTTAATACAGTTCCTCATGTTGTGGTGACCCCCAACCATAAAATTATTTTCGTGGCTACTTCATAACTGTAATTTTGCTACTGTTATGAATCATAATGTAAATATCTGATATGCAGGATGTATTTAGGCGACCCCTATGCAAGGGTCATTTGAGCCCCAAAGGGGTCGCGACCCACAGGTTGAGAACCGCTGTCTTAAATGATGATGTTGGCAAATTTGTGTAGATCAACCTCTTGCAGAAGTTTTATCCCTATTCATTTGGCCTACACAGAGTACCTGCTGTGTGCTAGGTGCTGTGGTATATACTTGATGTGCTGAGGTTAACTAAACACATATGGTACCAGTGCACATGAAATTGGGTGACAAACATTATACAAGGACATATGTGAGTAAATAAACAATACTTTCATGTAATGATGAATCATATGAAGCAATAAACAGGTTGAAATGATGGACATTAACCAGAGAAGACCTAGTTATAAAGAAGGTATTAAAATAATGTTTTCTTGGAAAGGAGTCACTTAAGTGCCAACTCACCTTATTCATTAGAAGGTCAGGGTATGGGTTATTAACCTGGAACCTTGGAACCAAAAAAAGGGTAAATTTCCTGTCCTATAGTAGGATTCAATGTGATTTTTACATACATATTATGTAAAATATGCACAAACTTATATATATATATATATACACACACACACACACATATATGTAGATATATATAGATAG
>NW_006383014.1:1826697-1827075 GCF_000327345.1 Myotis davidii | reverse complement strand
GAGGGCAAGAAGAATTGCCGCAGTATTGAAGGCAAAAGGTGGCCCAACGCAGTACTGATGGGGAGGTCATAATAATCTGGCCACTCAGAATATATATCTCCCACGTTCAAAGGCTGTTAAATTGCATTGTTTACCCATATCTTCAGAAAAAAATTACTTCTACTGTCGTGGTAAACAACCTGCTTTCCTATTTATAAATGGCCTGACCCTCTAGAAACTTCAGCGTGAAATTATAGCTAATTTGTCTACAAACGTCAGGTGGTCATAATAATCTGGATATATATATGCCAAGTGATCAGAACACCGAATGACTGGAACAGCTGAAATGACCAGTTGCTATGACAAACACTGCTCCAGCCAACAGGCCTGATCAGAGTC
>NW_006383014.1:1802067-1826565 GCF_000327345.1 Myotis davidii | reverse complement strand
CCAGCCAGCCCAGCCCTGATCATCCCCCTGCCTCCCCTCCCCAACACCAGCCCAGCCCGATTGGCCCCCATTGGGGTGGGCCAGCCAGACCCCACCCGTGCACAAATTCATGCACCACTCCTCTAGTATATATATAATTTACTTAGTAGACTGTTTCCATGAAATGCATTGTAATGGTTTTCCAGCTGGGTTCACTCACATTATTTGCCTTTGATGTGCTCTTTTTTGCTTTCCTGATCAGAGAAATTCTAAATGGACTGGGAATCTTGTGCTTTTAAACTTTGAGAGTTAATTCATTGATCAATGTGGTAAATCACATCACATTAAATCTTTTGTGGAAAGAATTTTTAAAAGTGTAGAAAGCTTTAGTGGATGGAATTATATGCTTTGAGGTGTCCATCTAATGCAAAATGTTTTTCTGTGAAATTGTAAATCATTCTCAGTATCTCTTCTATTAGTCCCCATTTTTTATTGCAACATGGAAATAAGATCATGTACTTAACATTAAACTATAAACTGTTGTTTGTATTCCCAAGAAGCTTTGAGTTGAGTTGACATAAGTCATATTATCAAACAACTAGGAGCCCAGTGCACGAATTTGTGCACCTTGAAAAGAACTGTGGGCTGTGAGTCTGCAGTGGGCACAGGGGTGGGTCTTGGCCCATCCTCCTTGCTTCTGCCCAGCCCCTTCTGCCACGGCCCCCAGCCCCCTGTTTGCTGGCAGCCCCACTCCCGCCACCACTGCTCTCATGCTCATACCCACTGACTACGTGGAATGATTGGGGTTGGCGCCAGCAGTGGGTACAAGTGGGGCTGGCACCATTAGTGGTGCGAGTGGCAACTGCTGCCTTGATTTCATCTCAGGAGCAGGGGAAGGTGGAGAAGCCATGAGGGGCAATGAGGGCTGGTGCCAGGCGCTGGCAGTGGGTGTAAGCAGGGCTCATTCCAGCAGCAGATGCAAGCACCAGGCAAGAGGGTGGCACATGGGAGCAAAGAATTTTCAGTAACACCAGAGGCTTGCCCCAATGACAGCGACTGGCGTCCACCTTGGTCTGGCATTCCCGCTCACCTGCTCCACCATCCCGCCAAGGCCAATGCCCACCATGTTCCATACACACCCCCTGGTGGTCAGCACATGTTATAGCGACTGATTGTTCAGTTGTTCTGTTGTTTGGTCTATTTGCATATTAGTCTTTTATTATATAGGGTTATTTCAATGCAAATAGGAGATTAGAGTTTTAATGTTGCATGTTTTGTTTTGTTTTCTTACAGGAATTCCAATAAGAATTTTATAGCTATTGATATATAGCTAAAATTTAAAACAGCACTGAATAAAACCAGTCTTTGGGTACAGGCAGCTTTTCCTTCCCTTTCCTACCACCTTCCAGAACTATTGTTGGCACATTGCTTCTCACACGTTCTAATTACTTACACTGTTATAAAACTGTCTAACATTTATTAACCACCGACTATATGTATCATGCATCATTGTAAGCATGTTACTAATATTTTCTCATTTAATCCCCATAACCACCCTATCAGGTAGGCATTTTTATTAGCCTCATTTTCCACTGAGGCACTGGGGAGGTTTAGCATCTTTCCCAAGTTTACAAAATTGACAAGAATAGGAGGAACCTAATCTCTGTAGCCTGCAACTGCCGAGCTTACTTCCGATTCCTCATTAAAGTACAGAGATCTTAAAACTGCTAAGGTGAGAGGGTCAGGGCAATGCAAAGGCTGTTTCCCAGCAGCTTAATCATACTGTATCCATTTAGTTTATGAGAAGCAAACTGGGAGAAATTCGTGTAAAAAAGAATGTCATTAGTATCAATGAAATTTCTTTTTAAGGTGCTAACAAACCCATTTATATCTACATGAAAAATACCAATTGAGTTTCTTTTCACTTAAATTATTTTTAAAAGAACATGACCTTTCTGATAGATGGTCCTAGAAGGCAAACCTCAGAATAGGGCTGGGTGGTGTAGATGTGACTAAAGTAAAATATCATTATGGATGAAAATGATTCTGTAGACAGCTCAGAAGAGGCCTAGCTCATTTGTACTATATAATAAAGAACTAATATGCTAATTAGACCAAACAGAAGAATGACCGCCTGGACAACCTTCCGGAGCTCTGAGGGGCTGGGGCTCTGAGGGGCTGCGAGGGCCAGCAGAGGCAGCTGGAGCTGTGAGGGCCTAGCCCCTTGCATGAATTTCATGCACCAGGCCTCTAGTATTTACATAAATACCATAAAGTTTAAAATGTGACTCTGACTAGATAATTACTATTTCTATTTCTGATATGCAGGGAATGATTTCCCTGAAGCATGCATTGTGCAGAACCATGCACACCAAGGATGACAGTTTGACTTCTGGCAGCCTAACTATGAAATTCCTGCTCCTTTTAAGCTTATAAGTCCCTGATATAGAGTTTAAAAATACATAGTGGAAGGAAATATCACATATTGTTTATACAATTTGAAAAATATGCTCCTAAAAGTTATGCCATTAAAGTTTGCCTTAGATGCTTCTCTGATCATAATTTAAAATACTTAGAGATCATAAACCATTTTAGCACATTGAGAGTTTTCTTTTTCTTGAAAAATTGAGTTCTGCTGTGTCAATGTGGCTAAGTCTGCCCTGGGCTACTTCTGATGATGGAATTCCTAGAACAAACACCAAAGATGATGAAAGGTAACCTGAACTGGATTACTTCTGAACTTGAACGAGGTTGAGAGATCATCCTGCAAATATTTTCTAAGCTGAAAATTCATTTCAGTTGCTGCTGTTACTGCATAAAGTGAGAGGAAAATTTATGGTAAATAATGACTAGTTTAAAAAGACTTTAAGGAAGATGAACATTTGGAGAGAGCATTATCAAGGCCTATAGGAACACTGATATGTTACATAAAGCAAGAACTGATTTGTGTTAGCAATGTCCACTTTTGAGGACTTCATTAATAGAAGCCATCCCACTAAAAGGCATACCCATCTCTTGAAATACCCCATAGTAAATGGGATAAAAACTAAAGAAAAGATCACATAGCTCAATATTTAGGTAATATTTATATCGAGGCATGCAGTAGAGGAAATGTTGGTTGTTGCAATTCCTTTGTTTTATTTGTTAACAGAATATTAGATTTTATTGATGGCACTGTTTATTACATTGCTTTATGCAATGCTTCCAGACCCTAATTACATTCTATATTTAATAAGCCTGTTTTAGGATGTTATGGAGTTACAAATATGTACACTGCACATGTGCACAAAGAAAGACATTAGATGTGTTATGATTGAAAGAGATAGAAAGATGAAGATACTACTTCCAAGAGCTTATAAGCTAAAGGTGAAGGTACTTAACAGCCTAGTATATAGACGGCATTCAACAAATATTTTCTGAATCATTACCCCCCACTCCCAAAATTGAGATAGTTAGAAAGGCAATCATCAGAGATCAGTGAGGATTTGAGATCATTGGTCAAGGCTCGAGGCAGATATGAACTGTGCTAACATAAACAGCAAGGGAAGTATTCATAGAGCTGTAGGAGGAATTCCTTCCACTGATCTCTCTCAGTTATCATGGTTGATGGCCATAGGGGGACTAACTAATTCCATGATCCTATTTCTGATGCATAAACTTCACATTCTTGAACTAATAATATTTTGCACTATATCTATCTTGGCTTTACTTAATGGTCTAAAATGTTAAACAAATTGAAAGAAAAAGCTCAAAGAAAACTTATGAAGCAAACTGAGGTTAGGCAAAGTTGCATAATTTTGTGTAGATTCTGGCTTTCCCTGAATTTTAAAGATATCTGACTTATTAATTCAAAGATAAACACATAAGCCATTTTTTTAAAGAGGTAATAATCAATAAAGAAGCATGATAATCATTATATAAATTAATCATTTTTTGTATAAGTAGTACTTTATAACCTTGTTAGTTCTTCTTCCTCATTAATTCTTAAGGAGCATGGGTAGAAGATGAGAGGAAAGAATCTTTTTTATTGAGTTCAAGGTTCTTGACAGTGTCTGCAGCTGGACTATGATCTGTATATTCCAGTCTTGAAACATAAGATAGTTATATCACAGAAGTGGTGTTTCTAAAAATTAATAGATTGCTTCCTCATTTACTCCAAAATAATGGAAACTATTTTATTTGATGCATAATTGACATATTTTTATTATTTATATATTTGTGAATTTTCTATGTTTTTTACCTTAAGCAACATATTTTTAAAAATACATTAGAGGACATTGAATAGAAAACTCATTTTACTCCAGTGTTGTGGTTAAGGCCTCAAATTGTGGACAAGGGGTGCTAAATACCCTACTTTGAATGCCAACATATAATGAAAGCCAACTCTATTCCCACAGGGCTTGTTAAGAAGTCAAAAGTACATACCACCCTTTGCCAACAGTGGCTCAGAAGATAGCTGGGGAAATAAAAGGAATCATCAACCTTGCCGGTATATTAGTTGGAGGAATGCTAATGCTGTAACTAACAAACCCCTATATTTTATAATAAAATTATTTTTCACTCATGTAATTGAACAATGTGAGTGTTCCTGGTTGGATGCTCTTCCTTCAAACACACCTTTTGGCTTGTAACTTGGCATTTTAGTACGTGATGGTTAGCTTGGTTCTGTGGGGTCATCTTCAACCCAGCCAGCTAGAAAGGGAGAACATGGAGCATTGCACCCTGGAGGGTTTTATGGGCTGTATTCATTTGCAAGGGCTGCCATAGCAAAATTCCACGGACTGGGAGCTTAAACAGCAACAAAAATATTTTCTCACATTTCTGGTGGCGAGGAGCCCAAAATCAAGGTGCCAGCAGGTTTGTTTGTTTTCCTGGGGTCTCTCTCTTTCACTTGCGAATGGTTACCTCTGGCTGTGTCCTCTCAAGGTCTTTCCTCAGTATTCTGCATCACTGGTGTCTTTTTCTTTGTCCAAATTTCTTCTTCTGATAAGAACACTAGGTTGGTTAGGGCCTACCCTAATTGCCTTATCTTAACTTAACCACCTTTTAAAGGCCTTATCTCCAAACATAGTCACGTTTTGAGGTACTAGGGGTTAGAACTTGAACATATGAATTTGAGGATATATTACAATAACATGGGATGGCCAATGGAGTGATATACATCACTTCCACTCAATGGAATCTTTGGCTAGAACTCTGAATTACGGCTACACCTAAATGTAAAAGGATCTGGGAAATGTCACGTACCAGTGTATCCAGGAAAAAGAAGTTAAATAAACGGCTTTGATCAGGGATCAGTCTATTCCATAGTCTGGTCACCAAACATCCATTTAACACTTCTACTTACTCATAGAATTGACTTACCCTGCCTCCACAGATATCCAGGTGATGTGCAGGTTTTGCTATAAGATTCAGGTATAGTTTCTTGAACTAAAAAGACAAGTTATCTGCTCATTCATCCCTCCAAATCTAATATATAATAGTGAAACAGGGACATAATAGTAGCAATAAACTGTGTAAATGAGCAAGACTGAGAGATACACAGCAGTGTTTGGTAAACAGCTGTAATGAACTCCTGTAAAGCGTATTATGAGGGCCCTTTGCTCTAGCAGTTCTTCATTAGACCCTTATTCTGCCCTCTGGGAATGCAATCCCTGACTACTGTTCCTGAGGCCCCCTGCTCTACTCTTTGAGAAGTTCCTCTTGTCTGTTATCATCTATGGCAACATCTCAAGGGAGGTTTGGGGATATGCTTATTGGAAATTATTCAGATTTTGCAGCTATTCTCTGTTCGGGAAAGTTTGAGTACTCATGGCTTGTTTGAAGACTCAAGAAGTCAAAGGCATATATGGTTTCCTGGGCAATACAATGCCCTCAACAACTGCGGAAGATTTTGATCTTCTTGCATCAATAAGCACACCTGAAATTCATTTCCAAATACAGCTCAAATCTGGTTTATGCTTTTGCCGCCTCCCTTCCATGTTTCTCCCAACTTAGAGCATAAGGAAAACTACCTGCGGATCATATAAAGTTATAGTCTGAGGTAGAAATGCACTGTCTTTAATTCAGTTTCAAAGGTAGAGCTAAGTTCCTTGTTCAAGTAAGTCTTACTGGGCCCTTGTTGCTAAAAGGATTTATCAATTTCTTACTATTTAGAGTCAAGAAAGAGTTGCCTTTTGAGTTTTTGAGAGCCTGAATTTTTACATACTTTCTATTCCTTTTATTTCTGTTTGCAGACTGTGCAAGTCTTTCCTGAACTCATTTCTCTCTTGTGATACCTTGTTAAAAACAAAGCATTAAGAAAAAGCCTAATCCTTACTCACTCCTTAAATCCACTTCCCCTTGAATGATTGATTCAGGTTTCCTTGCTTTACCTTCCAAGTAGGAGAAGGTTTCCCAGTTATTTTGCCACTGCATAACATTTTTATAGCTCCAATATTATTTTTCTTACCACTAGTTGCCTGCTTAGACAATGCCTCCCCCCCATTAGTTATGGCAGGTTGACTACTATAACAAACAAACAAACAAAATCTTTGGAGTTTTAATAGAATAAAAGTTTATTCCTGCTTACTTAACAGTAGTGTGGAACCAATTCGAAAGAAAAGGATGTTGGGTCCATGTATTCATTTTTGACCCAGGCTGTTGGAGTCTGGTGATAAAATAGGAAATTATTTCTTAGAGATTTTAATGTGCTAGGGCTAAAAGTAGTACACTTCACTTCTGCTCATTGCATACAATGCTGTTTCATGGCCACACATAAATGCTAGCAATTCTGGAAAATATAGACTAGCTTTGTGCCCAAGAGAAATTGAAAAAAGATTAGGTAATCAAATGGTTGTCTGTGCCACTGTGAAGTAAAATAGTCATAGGCAAAAGGTCTTCCCTCACTTCCTTCCTGAAGCTAAGTGAAGGGGAACTCAAGAAGATAACTCATGAGGACTGGTGGTGTCTTTAAGAAGGGGAAACCGAGTTCTCTTCCGTTAATGGGTGCTTTCTGAGCTTCAGTACCCTCCAAAGCATAGAGCGTGGTGAGAGAGTACTGGTGGGAATTTTGGGGGGCCCAGGAGTATAGCATGTAGTCCTATTAAATTCCTCCAATCTCACTCTGTGAAGGAAAGGGTTTAAGGGCCTAGGTAGTGAACAGACTTGGCATCTGCTTTCTGAAGACACAAGGCTCCCTGGAGTAGTGGGAATTGAGGGATGAGCAATATATAGCAGTTTGTCTTGAGTAGAAAATCAGGACACTTGCATCCCAATTTCAGGTCTGCAAGGTTCCTGAGAGGTGGCTTCAAGTGGAGGCTCATAATGGGAAGGGAATGGACAACTTCTATATATGTTTAGGTAGCCATTAAGGAAAGTGACAAAATGCCCAACCCAGAGAAGTTGTTGGGAGATTTATATTATCGCAGAAGAGCCAAAGGGAGACATGGCTGCTCTTCTAAGGAGGTCTCTTGAGCAATGGAGGAAGCTCAGAGAAAGTGAGCACTACCCTGAGGGAATTGTGCACACTACCCATGTGGAGATCCTAGTATCAGCCAAGTCCCCAGTAGCAGATAAAATGAGACTCACCCAGAATGAGAAGAGAAACATCAAGAAACTACCAAGAAGAAGTTGTACACGGAGACCATGCCTTCTTTCTTCTTTGTCTTTGCCTCACACTAGAGGAAATAGAACCTGCTCCTCAACCCCATCTCCTCTAGGCACCTGAGGCTTAGTTTCTGTAGGGGGAGGAGAGGAAATTAGTTTTGGGTCAAGTTTAACTTTTAAGTTTCAAAATGACTAAGATTAATTCTTTGTTTGCTAACAGCTTTATGGAGGTATAAATGATATACAATAAGCTGTACTTATTAAAGTAAACTTTAATATATATGAGAAATCACCAAAATCATTATCCATCACTTGCAACAAATGGCAAAATTTTTCTCATGTTCTTTTGTGAAACTCTCTTTTGTCTGTCTTCTTACGTCATACTTGTTGTATGTGGGTGTCCATTGTGGGTGTCAATAGTTCATTCCTTTTTATTGCTGAGTTGTATTTCTTTGTTTGGATATTCTGTAATTTGTTTATCTATTCACCTGTTGATAGAAAATTATACTGTTTTCAGTGTTGTACATCTTCAAAAAAAGCTACTATGATTATTTGCATACCAATATTTTTATAAATATACTTTCATTTCTTATGAGAAATGAAATGGATGGGTTATATGGAAGATGTATGATGAACTGAATTAGAAATGGCCAAAGTGTTTCCCAATGTGATTGTATCATTAAATATTCTCACCATCATTGCATGGGAATTCTAGTTCTTCCATGTCCTTGACAATAGTTGGGCTTTTCAATTATAGTCTTTCTAAAAGCTCATGGTTATATTTGTTGTGATTTTTGTTTTCATTTCCTTAATGACTAAGGAGGTTGAGCATCTTTTTATGTGTTTGTTTGCCATTTGTATGTTTTTGGTGACGTGTTCAAATATTTGTCATTTTTTATTATTGAGTTTTAAAATTCATTATATATTCTGAACACAAGCTTTTTAGTCAAATATATTATTTAAAAACTAGAGGCCTGTTGCACAAAAATCATGCAAGAGTAGGCCTTCCTTCCCCCAGCTGCCAGCACCAGTTTCTCTTGCAGCCCAGCTTCATCCAGAAAGTTGTCTGGAAAGACGTCTGGTTTAATTAGCATATTATGCTTTTATTATTATAGATATTTTCCACAAGTCTGTGGCTTGTCTATTTACTTTCTTAACATTGTCTTTTAAAAATAGAAGTTTTAAGTGAGATTGTATGGTATTTGTCTTTCAGTGACAGGCTTATTTCACTTAGCATAATAATCTCCAGGTCCATCCATGCTGACTTATATGTGAAATCTAATAAAAAAAATGTACAAGCGAAATAGAACCAGAGGTATGGATACATGGAACAGAGTGGAGGCGGGTAGAAGGAGGTTGGATGAAAGAAGGTGAAGGGATTAGCGAAAGAACACATATGTATGACCCATAGACACAGACAACAGTGTGGTGATGGCCAGAGGGAAGGGAGGAAAGGGGGTATAGGGTGTGGGGGAGGTGAGCAAAAGGGAGGAAATGGGGACATCAGTTACAGTATAAACAACAAAAATAAAGTAACATTTTGATAAAGTCAAATTTTTTTATGGATCATTTTTTGTGTGTGTGTTGTAACTAAGAAATCTTCAACTAATTTAAGATCAGAAAGATTTTTCCTGTGTTTTCCTCTAGGTTTAATGTTTTAATATATCTATAATTCTAGTTAATTTTTGTTCATGGCAGGAGTTATATATACATCAAGGTTCTTTTTTGCATGTGAATTTCTAATAGTTGTAATATAATTTGTTGAAAAGACTATATTTTCTTCTCTAAATTACCTTTGTATATATCAGTTGTCTATATGTGTATGAGACCATATATTTATTTGAACATATTTAAACCATTACCACATTGCTTTAATTATTGTAGTTTACAAATAAGACTTGAAGTCAGTAATTATCTAACTTTGCTTTTCTTTTCCAAAGTTGTTTTGCCTTCTTTAGGTTCTTTGCCTTTCTTTTTCAGCTTGTAACTTCCTATAAAAAAGGAACCCTGCTGGGATGTTAATTGGATTGCATTGAATTGATATATCAATTTAGGCAGAATTAATATTTTGACATAACTGGGTCTTCCAGTCCATGTACACAATATATGCCTCCATATTTTTAGACTTTTAAAAGTTTTCACCAGCAATATTTTGTAGTGTCCAGTGTACAGATATTTCCCTTTTTTTCAGATCTATCTCTAAATATTTAATATTTATGATGTTATTATAGATGATTTAATTTCTTAATTTAAGATTGTTTCTAACATAAATGGAAATAAAGTTGATATTTGTATGTTGATCTTTTATCCTGCAGCTTTGCTAAACTCAATTACTAGTTCTAGTAGCTGTCTTACATATTCCATCAACTTTTCTACATAATTACTTCATCGGTGAATACAGTTTTTTTTTACTTTCTAATTGGGAAGCCATATATATTTTTTTATTCACCAGTACATGATGAATAGAAGTGATGACAGATGACAGCCTTACTTTGCTCTTTATCTGAGGGGAAACCTCAGTCTTTCTCCATACACGTGACGTTAGCTGAACGATTTTTAGAGGTAACCTTTATCAGGTTGAGGAAGTTACCTATTTCTAGCTCGCTGAGAGCCTTTTAAAAAAACAACAACAACAACAAAAAAAACCAGGAATAGACATTGGATTCTGTCAAACGCTTCTTCTGCACTCATTTAGATAATCAAGTGGCTTTTTTTTACTAACTTTTTTTATTGATTGTTGAGAGAGAGAGAGAAAGAGAGAATGAGAATTGATTTGCTGTTCCACTTATTTATACATTAGTTGGCTTATTCTTATATGTGCTCAGACTGGAGATCAAACCTGCAACCTTGACATATGGGATGATGCTCTAAGCAACAGCTAGCTACATGGCCATGGTGGTCAAGTGGTTTTAATTTCTTAATATGGTAAATTATATGGATTGATTTTTGATAAAAATTACATTTTTTAATATTCCTGGGATAAATCCCACTTGTTTTTGATGTATTAATAGATTTAATTTTCTAAAATTCTGTTCAGAATATTTTTGTATCATGAGATATATTGTTATATAGTTTTATTATGATACCTTTGTCTAGTTTTGGTATCAGGGTGGTGCTGGCCTCATAAAATAAATTGGGAAATATTACTCCTACTCAAATTTCTGAAAGTGTTTATGCAGAATTTTTGTTATTTATTCCTTAAGTATTTGTTAGAACTCACCACTGAAGCCATCAAGCCTGGAGTTTTTTTTGTGTGTGGGAAGGTTTTCATTTACAAATTCAATTTATTTAATATAGATAGAGCTATTAAGATGATCTATTTCTTCTTGGTGAGATTTTGCAGTATCTTTCAAGAAATTTGTCCATGCAAGTTAAGATGTTAAATTTGTGGATATAAAGTTCATAACAGTCCCTGTTATTCTTTTAATATATGCAAACAATCTAGTTGTTACATCTTCCAGTTTCATTGATTTCCCTATTATTTTTAATATTGTTTTAAATGTGAAAAATAACCATAACTGACAAATTTAATTTAAGCAAGATGTTGTGAAGAGTATTGTTGAGAAGGGTAGGAAAGTGAAATTCAACATTTGAGAATAATAACTGTAAAAAATAAAATAATTTCACAGTAAGACAACTATACTGGTTGCATATGTATAATATAATTACATGTTAATACTATCATTTAAGTATAATTTGATTGTTGATGCTCATTAATGCATTTTGAATGTCAAATAATGTAGTACAGAATTTCCCAAAGTGAGTGCCACTGAAAGACCTCTCTGAATGGTAATCTATAGTATGTGAAAAAAATTATCTTCAAACAATAAGAATTACTGGTTTAAAGTGAATTGGATAAATTTCTGTTTTTGTACAATTTTCCATATTAGTAACTATTACATTGTGGTATCTAATATCCAAGAAAGGGATAAAAAGCACATTATTTCCTAAATATATTTGACCTGGGTGCTTCTTTTTATGAAGCAACTATTAGGACAAGAAATTAACAAAACACTTTTTGAAGAATGTTAGTGGGTTGAAAGAGTTCCAAAGGTAAAGATTTCTAGCTTTAAATCATGACCCCAGAACCAATTTAATCTCAGGCAAGTAACTTAAAGCCTGTGAGTTTCAGTTCATCTTCAAAAAGGAGGTATTACGAGTTCCCTTTCGGAATGTTCACAATTAGAGATAATAACTACAAAGCACCTGACACAACATTTGATCAAATACTGGTATACGTATTAATAATAACAGCTTATTTTCCAAAGTATACAGGATCCTAAAACAGACAGGAGGTGCATCATTTCACTTGCTAGTGCTGAGACAGAGCATTGTGTAAAATGTGGAATACTAAATTTTATATTTTTCTTTAAAAAATCATAACTGACCTATCTTTATATCCCAAAATGATACCCAATAAAGAATGTATTGTAACGTTGGGGCAGAATTGAGCTGAATGTTGGCATTCAGAAAGAATACCATGAATTTTAGCGTATCTGCCTATCACTAATTTCTTATGTGATCTCAAACAATTTATTTATTTATTATCTTTTTTTATTGAGGGTTTACAGATGTGCTCCCTCCCCCATTTTTTGCCTTTGCCTCTCACTCCCCAGTTCCCACCTTGCTCTAGGCCAGTGATGGCAAACCTATGACACGCATGTCAGAGGTAACACGTGAATTCATTTTTTGGGTTGTTTTTTCTTTGTTAAATGGCATTTAAATCTATAAAATAAATCTCAAAAATATAAATCTTTGTATTACTATGGTTGCAAATATCAAAAAATTTCTATATGTGACACGGCACAGAGTTAAGTTAGGGTTTTTCAAAATGCTGACACGCAGAGCTCAAAAGGTTCGCCATCACTGCTCTAGGCCTTCACCACCCTATTATCTGTGTTCATGGGCAATGCATATATGCATGTGAGTTCTTTGGTTAATCTTTTCTTGCCCTACCTTCCTCTTTCCCCCTGAGATTCGCCAGTTTGTTCCATGTTTCCATGCCTCTGGTCCTATTTTATTCATCATTTTATTATGTTTATTAGGTTCCACATATAAGCAAGATCATGTGAAATTTGTTTCTGACTGGCTTATTTCTCTTAGCATAATCATTTCCAGGCCCCTCTGTGCTGACTCAAAGGGTAGTAGATGCTTCTTTTTTTAAAGCTGCATAGTATTTCATTATGTAGATATACCACAGCATTTTTATCCCGTCATCTACTGATGGACATTTAGGCTGTTTCCAGGTCTTAGCTATTGTAAATAACACCGCTACGAACATAGGGGTGCATACATTCTTTCTGATTGGTATTTTGAAATTTTTAGGATCTATTTCTAGAAGTGGGATCACTGGGTCAAATGCAGTTCTATATTTAATTTTCTGAGGAAACTCCACACTGTTTTCCATAGTGGCTGCACCAATCTGAATCCCCACCAGCAGTGTACTAGGGTTTCTTTTGTTTGTTTGTTTTGTGTGTGTGTTTTTTTCCTCCACATACTTGCTAGCACTTGTTATTTATTGATTTGTTGATGGTAACCATTCTGGCAGTTGGGAGGTTATATCTCACTGTTGTTTTAATTTGCATCTCCCTGATGATTAGTGACATTTAGCATTTTTTCATATGTCTGTTGGTCATTTGTATGTACTCTTTGGAGAAGTGTCTATTCAGGTCCTCTGTCCATTTTTTGAATGGATTTTCTTTTTGTTGAGTACATTATATATTTTGGAAAGTAACCCCTTATCGGATGTGTCATTGGCAAATACATTCTCCTATACAGTGGGTTCCCTTTCATTTTGATACTGGTTTCTTTTGCTGTGTAGAGCTTTTTAGTTTGGTGTAGTCCCATTTGTTTATTCTTCCCTTTGTTTCTCTTGCCAAAGGCAATGTATCAGTGAAAATTCTGCTTTATAAAATGTTTCGTATTTGGTTGCCTACATTTTCTTCTGGATTTTTTATGGTTTCATGACTTACATTTAAATCTTTTATTCATTTTGATTTTATTCTTGTGCATGGTATAAGTTGGTGGTCTAGTTTCATTTTTTACATACCTGTCTAGTTTTCCCACCACCATTTATTGAAAAGACTGTCTTGACTCCATTGTATGCTCTTGCCTCCTTTTTCAAATGTTAATTGAGCATAATGGCTTGGGTCAATTTCTGGGTTCTCTGTTCTGTTCCATTGATCCGTATGCCTGTTCATGTGCCAGTAACAGGCTGTTGCGAGTACAGTGGCTTTGTAATATAACTTGATATCCAGCATTGTGATCTACCCAACTTTGTTCTTCTTTCTCAAGATTGCTATGATTATTTGGGGCCTGACCTCAAACAATTTAAATGCTTTTAAGCTTCATTTTCCTCATTTATAAATTGGAAAAATAGGACTGGAATTTTCATAATTGTTCAATTTTTAATACTGATAAATACTTATTCTTGAAGGATGTATAGCCTTTGTTTAATGTATTTCTAGTCTCTGATCCTCACCATCTCAACAATAATATAGATATCTTTTCCTCAACCTTTAGCCTTTACAATTCTTATTCAGTTACAGTTACTGTAAAGACAACACTTTTGGTTTTTTACCCACCATTTACTTTTCCTCTTGTTTTTTACAAAACCTAGATTTATTCATATATACAACAGTGCCATATGCAACAATGTGACCCCAACAGATGATCCAGCTGCAGTAATATAACTCGTTCTTCTAAAGATGAACTGGTTTTCCTTGCTAGTAATTGGTCCAGGGATGGAAATGTGACCCAGTCCTAGCCAATGAACTGTGAAGTAAAATCCTGTTGGTGTGTAGTATTCTATTGTGTAGATGTACCACAGTTTTTTAATCCACTTATCTACTGATGGGCACTTAGGCTGTTTCCAGATCTTAGCTATAGTAAATTGTGCTGCTATGAACACAGGGTTGCATATATCCTTTCTGATTGGTGTTTCTGATTTCTTGGGATATATTCCTAGAAGTGGGATCACTGGGTCAAATGGGAGTTCCATTTTCAGTTTTTTGAGGAAACTCCATACTGTTTTCCACAGTGGCTGCACCAATCTGCATTCCCACCTGCCGTGCACGAGGGTTCCTTTTGCTCCGCATCCTCGCAAGCACTTGTTTTTTGTTGATTTGTTGATGATAAGGGCACATATGCAATACCTTAATCACTAAAGAAAAAATAAAATAATATAGAGTTGAGGGAAAAAAATAAAGGATGTTGCTAATCTAAAAACAAAACTGCTGGTGCACCTTCTGGAAAATGATCTAAATCCTAAGAGATAATCACACTACACGATGACCTCCCTCTTGTCTAGATTAAACAATTGAGCTACTTTTAGTCTTGATGTAATAGCCTAGAAATGAGGTCAAAGCAAAGAGGGAAGAAAGGAGAGATGATAAAATCCTCAGGGTTTGATGACATTGTTGGAATGATTAAGTAACTTGCCCTATAACCTAAACTTTCTGTTACATGAAATACTAATTTTTTTGTGTGTGTTTAAATTTCCTTAGAGTTTCTGTTACTTGTGGCCAAAACATACTAACTTACAAATGTTTACATCATTCCCTGTAGTTCCTAATTTTATTTTAATACTCTTTACTTTTGTTCTTTTGCTAATAAAATTAAAAACAGCTGAGCATTTCAAAATACAAAATGCAAATATGAAAAAGGGGTATATCTGTGGGGTCTTACCATTTCTTCAGGTAATAGCTGTGCTCTCTGACGCTACAAAGTAATACTTATAATGACAGGCAGCTAGTCCAGGAAGTACAATCTGTTTAATTAATTCCTTATCAAAGAACCCTATTATTTCACCTTATATATTTTTATTTTGAAAATTTTTATTAAAATCTAAATTTTAATACTAGTTTTTATATATTCTGTTCCTCTAAAAATAAAATATTTTTTTAGTGAAGACTATAGGAGAACTAAGTTTTTGCCTAAAATGAATATTTTCATAAGTCTCTTCTTACCTACAAAAAATAGCACTTGGTGTTAGAAACTCTTAATTGTTTATAGAATCAGTGAACAACTCTTATAAAATGAGTAAGTTTTAGATTCCAGGACTTAGTCTGACATTGATTAGCTATGAGGAAAGAGGTAGATGAAATAAACAATTCTAATGAAAAGGAAATTTATGGACACATTATATTTCACAGGAACAATTGTATAAAATTTAATTTCTGCACAATTTAATATATATTAGATCACTATTTAAAATGTGCTGTAAATCCTGTTATGGAGGAATTAGCTTCAGAAATGTCCACAGCCATCAAAGGGAGTTTAGTTACCCATGGGGGTTCCAACGACAAACTCCTCAAAGATGGGATGTTTTACACCACTAACTTACTGCATGTGGAAAAGCATTTTTTAGAAGCTTAATTTATTTTCACTTGAAGCCTTAATATAAATTATTATTTACTTGGTGTAAGGTGTGTACATGGTGCTTTGCCAGTCATTAGCAATAACTCACGCAGTCTTGGAGCAAGGCTTCCTTTATCACAAAATATTGCTCACTGTCAAATGATGTTGAATGGTTGCCATACCAAGAATGAGCATAATGCTTGATAATAATTTTGGACTTGTCTGTTGTAATTCATTCAAATACCACAAGCTAACCCACTAAGAAACATGCTTTGATTTTCATTCTCATCATTAGAATAGGTGAGTCATACAGGAGGTCTGAGGTACTTTATGATTTATATCCAGGAAATTTTGGAAATGCCAACTTCCATATTTTCCATAATAGATATAGCAGATTTCTTAAGTTAAGATTTTTTTTTTTGGAATTTTTAAAGACATGGGTAGATGTCCAAATGTTTCAATGCTTATTCTCTTAGAATGTCGGGCTTTAGTTAGCTGATTTTTTTTTCTCTTTTTATTTTTCACTGTCTACACTTACAGGAGAGGAAACACTCCTCGGGGCCAGGGTTATCTAGTTGGGGAGGGAGTTTACATTTATTCTGTGACTGCTGTTGATGGGGGGTATCTCTTAAGTTGAGGTCCCTTGTTTTCACCTAGGGATCTAGACTGATAAATGGATGTTGACATGAGTAACATCTTCTTTTGGAGTAGACTGTTGGCCTTCTCCCTTTTGGAGTAGCTTGAGATTTTTATGTCAGAATCTCAATTGGGTATAATTTTGTTTTTGGACTCTTAACCATTCATTCTGAAATACTGAGAACATTTGCCTATGTCTAATTGACTTGTTTTGAGGAGTTGTGTCAGGAACCACACAAGCTCTGAACTGAAAAGCACACCTGTATTATTTAGGAACACACCGTTCTGTAATACTCATCTTTTTGCATACTCCTCACCCTCTTTCCTCTTCGCCTCCTTTGGCACTCTCTCCCATCACCTTCCCAAGGTGGCATCCATTCCACTGTAGCTACGACACCTGAGAGGTACCCTAGACACATCTTTGAAAAGATGAATTACATAAGCTCAGAACTTGGCTACATGGAAACAGGTGCTGTTTTGCCACCTTCCCCATCTCTATGACTAAGAATCACATTTGCAGGTGGAACGTTAATTATTTTTACGTACAACTGTAATTTTGTGAATCTATGCATATTCATCCACAGGCTAACCTTTTTACTACTTGGTAAATTTCTTCTTTGAAACATCTAATATTTATAAAGGGTGTCCCAAAATTCACGCAAGACATAATTTTGATAGAAAACACAGGTTTATAACTAAAAATTGTAATTTTTTTATTGATTCATAAAGTATACAGTATGAGCCTCATCAAAATTCAGCCACATTAATGCAAAACGGTCATGGAAAATTTCAACAAAAGAGTGCGTATGTGCCAGCAAAGCCATGGAGGCATTTACCCAATATGCTATTCCACATATAACCTTATACTGTATACTTTATGAATCAATAAAAACTTTACAATTTTTAACTATAAATCTGTATTTTCTATCAAAATTACTTCTTGCGTGAATTTTGGGACACCCTTTATCTATTTCCCTGACAGCATTCAACTAATGCTACTAGTAACACTTACCATGTTGTTTTAATCTCCTACTTTGATTAGACTCTGAACTTGTAAGTTGGTGCTTTATTTTTCTTTTATTCCCACACCCTAACAATGTGATTGATAGAGAGTAGGTGCTTAATAAAAGTTGAAGGAAAGAATATGGATATACCTCAGAAATGCGTGGCAACCTCACTCAGGGGTGGCCTTGAAAAATAGTAGTGATCAAAAATTCTCCCAGAAGGCAGAGTTTTGGGAAGTGCATCTACTAGAATAGATATGAAATATGGGTAAAGACAAATGGTCTAGCAGGAACCTTAAAAGGAAAAAGATTTACAAATTTGAAATAAGATGGTATGGGGTAGAAACATGTGAATAAACAGGAATGGGCACAAAGTGGAAAGATCTTTATATCAGTAGTTCATGCTCACCAGAGGACATTCAGTACAGAAAGGCACTAAACGACCAAGTTAACAATATGACCCAACCAGTTTTGATGTTAGCTAGCCTCTATCATTGTCTGCTCAATGCTGGCAGGATGGGTACATAAGAGCCAGTGACAAAGATGGAGGCTTCAAATAATTTCACAGCCCCCCTACTTACCAAGGCTGAGCTAGATATTGCAACTGCCGAATGTTTCTAATCTGCCAGCAGTGGCATCTTATGGCATCATTTCTCCAGGAGATAAATTTGCCCCTTGTTGGCAGGCTGATTATGTTACTGGGCATTTTTCATCTTTGGAGAGCCAGTGGTTCATTCTTATAAGAATTTGCATATATTCCAGGTATGGATTTCCTTTTTCTGTCCATAGGACCTTGGCCCATATCATCCTCTAAAGATTTAAGTGTTTGAACCACTGGTGTGAGATTCACATAACAGTGCATCAGAACAGGGGGCATGCTTTATATAAAAAATGGTATGAGAATGGACCCAAGACCATGGGATAAACTGGCCATGTCACATATTGAACTACCTAGAGCAGTGGTTCTCAACCTTCCTAATGCCGCGACCCTTTAATACAGTTCCTCATGTTGTGGTGACCCCCAATAATAAAATTATTTTGTTGCTACTTCATAACTGTAATTTTGCTACTGTTATGAATCATAATGTAAATATCTGATATGCAGGATATATTTTCATTGTTACAAATTGAACATAATTAAAGCATAGTGATTTATCACAAAAGCAGTATGTAATTATACATGTTTTCCGATGGTCTTGGGCAACCCCTGTGAAAGGGTCATTCGACCCCCAAAGGGGTCGTGACCCACAGGTTGAGAACCACTGACATAGAGGCTGATAGCCAGAGAGAACATTGGGAAAACCTGCTGAAGACACAGATAAAGTGCCAGTTTTAGAGTGACAATTTGCATGAATGACATGCCATTCTTCAGGACACAGTATTGTTGTAGAAGACCGAAGAAACCCAAGCAACGCTTAGAGAAATGGAGTTACACAGCTTTATTAAGCCGGCGGTCTCAGAGGAGTCACCTCCAGAGTTTGAGCAAACCAATATGGTGGAAGCCCTTCTTTTATCCCCTATTGGTTTCTTTGTCTCCCAAATATGGATGGGGACTTCCGGACCTTTTGTGAGCTTTGCAAAAAGCCCTGTGGGTTGAGATGGGTGTCTTGAGATCATATCTAAGGTCCTGGCCTGGTGCCAGCGCAGATAACCCCCTTCGGGGGTTGTGTGTTGTTCATGGTTTATGGCCTCTGTAAAATGTGAGCATTGAGGTAACAGGTCTTGCAAGACCAGATTGTGGAGGAAATGGACAGTGACTTAATTATAGGCTATCAAGAATGTATATTAGGTTACTGCACAGATTCAGATTGCTAGCCCCCAAACATCAGGGTTACATTGGAATTAGCCTTTTAGCCTTCTCATTATATGCATTGAATCAAAGAAACTGTGTGGTATTGGGGAAAGGAAAACAGGTGGAAGAAGGAGTGGATCTATGTATTGTGACTTCCAATAACCCACTGTGGGCATCTGGCTCTGAAGGATTAGAAGTACTAGGCTTCCAAAAGGCCACCCTTTTAGCAAGGGGACTCAGAGAAGTTACCACTGAATTTTAAACTACACATTTGTGTTCCTTATATCCTAATACCAGCATGCAAGAACAGGTCTCAACATCTTGGTAGAGGTAAATGACTCCAATCATGAGGAGGTAGACCTGCTGCTATTCAATGAGACAGGAAGGAATATGTATTGAACTCAGGTGCCCCTTGGTTCTCACTTTCCCAAAGGTTACTGCAAGTGAATAATATCCAACAACCTCAGCCTGAAGAGTGCACGGTGACCATGGAACCAGGGTGCTTGAGCATGAGGATTTGGGCCAGGGCACCAGGTAAACCACCAAGTCCCGAGGAGGCGGAAGCTAAGTGTGAAGGAAATCTAAAACACATTTTGTAGAAGAGACATGATGAGTATCAACGGTGGGTCTGAGACAGTTATAGAAGCAAAGACTGATGTTCATCTCACTAAACTCCCTTCTAAGTTTTCCCTCTGGGGGAGAGGCCCACTAAAATCCTAAAGGAACAATTTTCCAAACGTAGATTATATCTGAGTGGTACAAAGGAAGGCCTGCAGTAGATAAGAGCCTGCTTCACCCAATTCCTCCTCCAAGAAAGCTTTGGGTGACAAATTTGTGGAGAGCGGTTAGCAGACAGCCTGCAGGTACCAGCTCCTCAGCATCTGCTTCAGCTGCATAGAGTTGTTTCACTGGAGGTCTCTCCCTCCCAGGGGCAGTTTGCATCCATTGACAGGCTGAGACAAACCCATAGAAGCCTTTTCCATTTTAACTTGGTGAAGGAAGGCTTTCATGGGCAATAAATAGTCATTCCACTTATTCTCTCCAGGTGACTGAGGCTTCTTTATACCTGCATCACAGTTGGGCTTTTCCCTCTGCCCAATCTTAATTCTTTTTCTCTTTCTCTCATATGTGCAGATCCCTAATAAACGTTGGCATGAAATGAGGCTGAAAAAGTGTGAAGAAGTTTGAGTGTCATCTGAGGACAATTGGAATCTGTTGGAGAGTTTTAAGCAGAGGGGTGGCATACTTAGATTTGCATTTTAAAAGGTTACCTTATCTGAAGAAATGAGTGAATAGGAATGGGAACAGTTACTGTCCTGGAGGTGGGATCAATGGAACTGTGTTCTGCTGTAAAAATTTAAGCAAGTGGTGTGTTGGCTTGGATTAATATTGTGACAATGGCTATAGGCTTGTTATTTATTTTCGGGGGAGGGGTGAAGGAATGCAAATAAAGGAGAGTCACAGGAAACTTCCTGTTTTGGGCTTGAGCTACCAGGAAGAGATTCAACAAGATTCTTCTATAAAGAAGATGCAATGGAATAGCTCCATTTATAGTCAAAAGAACAATTTCTAAAATGAAAGCCCTTATTACAAAGGTGAATATCAGACTTGCTGTGTTTTGGTGTCAGGATTCTGTTCTCCTGTGTTCCTGTTACTGACTGAACTGTATTTTGCAGCACATGATTTAGGATAAGGAGACCCTGCTCCAACAGGACTGTGGCTGAAGGCCTGTCTCCTCTCTAAGTCTTGTTTTGCTCCCGTATCATACTATCTTGGCTCTGGGCATCAAAGTCATACAATAAAAAGATCAATTGCGTTGGGAACTATTCCAGCTATGATTTGAAAGAGGTGGTTTCCTTTTTATCTTAATAAAGACATTATATCTAAAGTATAATTCTGCATCTGACCCATTGTCTCTCAGGTCACTCTTTGATAGAATTAAAGACAAAATTGCCAAAGTAAACTATGTTATCTTCCCCGAGTGTTGACTGATGATGAACAGACCACTTCTTTAACTAAATATGAAGAATTTTTGTTTCATACTTTCAATCTTGGAATGCCTTTATCATATTTGTTTCAATTCTTTTTTTATTTATTTTAGAGACTGAGGAGATCAGATGGAATAAAGGAGGAAGTTCTAGAGCTGGCAGTCAATAGCAAATGTAGAAAAAAACTGTCAGGCTCTGGATTCTAAATTAGCTGGTAAGAGGTTGGAAAGAAAAGCAGAGATAGATGGATGTTTTTGATTCCAGCATTGAATTTCCAAAAGAGAAAAGCCGATGATTTCTTTAGATGTTAAAAGCCAAATTTTATTATTTTCCAGAGTCTAAGGGAAAGATTAAGTAATTCATTATAAAAAATTCCCATGCAGTAGAAATAGACACCTAATATTTTAGGTACGTAAGAAATGAAACAATCCTTATAAGTGATTTTTCCAGATAGCTTATTTGTATTAAGTGCTAAAATTTTAATTTTTTGAAGAAATCTTTTAAAGTGTGTTACGTATTTCTACAACTTTTTCAGAAAAAGGTTATTTGGTACTAAATTTAAACATTTTCTTAGTGTCCCAGGACTCTCATTTTGAATAATAATTAATGAGCCCTAGTGTGACACAATAATATTCTCAATGATTCTCTTATTTGGTCTGTTTTATACTGAATGGCTTTAGGTTTCTATGCTTTTAAATTTATTGCTTCTATAGTTTTAGTTTTTCTTACTTTTTAAAATGATATATATACATCAGTAACCAGAGTTTCCTGTAAGAAACACAGATTTAAATTATAGATATGTTACAACTCTTTGGCTATTTAATTAGTTTTTCACTATGTATTTACTCATTTTCTTTACTTTTTTTCCACTTGCTTATTCTTCCCAACATAACTGGAATAGGTTATGAGATAAGAGAGCAAAAAGTACTCTCTTCATGAGACCATACATTGTTCTAGTTGAGAAAAATTAAATAACTTATATGTCCTGGTAACAGATATTATCTTAATTTATATTGTGAAATTACATACAGGGTACTTTGCTGCTTATACACACAAAATGAAGCTACTTAATTGTTACCTGGCCTTCTTCATCCTGAGTTTTCTCTACCAAGTTCAATTCTTGAGGAGCAGAGAAGGAAACCACTAGAGAAGCCCACGTCCCTAGCTGTCAGTGATTTATGATGTATATTCACCAGGGAAGGGAGTGTGTCCTGGGTAGAAAGTGAGGAGGCCTAAGGAGAATTGGAAGACAGCAGAAATCACCACTAAAAAAGGCATGTGGGGCCCAGATCATCTTAAATTGTTGCAGGGAGAAGTTTCATAGCTGATTTTTTATTTCCCTTTTTAAGGGGAAATTATTAATAAAGTAAATATTAAAACATAAATAAATAAAATGATAAGAATTTAGTAATGTCCAACTAATATGCAGCTTTTTTATTTTCTTGTTTTGAAAACTCAAGCTCCTTTGTAACTCTAACAGATCAATAGTCTTTTTGGACTCCTCCTCTAAAGATTGATTTTAGTTTTTCTGGACTTCAGTGGCCCAGGCGCATCACATTCGCATCTGCTCCTTCTTTTAGGAAGATAAGAAAGGGTTTTGAAATACCCTCTGTGGTTTTGAGGCAGGAAGTTGTGGAGAAAAAAAGATATTCAAATTATTTATCTTTGCTCTAGCAAGCCCTGGTTTTGCAATAAATATACTGCTTGGGAAAAATTATTCCTGACCCAAGCAAGCCCTGTGGATATACATTTTTATTTAGTTTCTTAAATATTATACTCTCATTTGTTATAATATTCACATATACATATTTGGCATACATGTATAAATACACATTTTCTTATCTTTCTTGTTACTATAAAAAATATGGTAAGAATAGAAATGAAGGCCCATCACCTCAAAGAATCTAAAACTAATATGTTATTTAACTCACAAGTGCATTTTGGGGGCTGCTGTAGGTGCTGGGCATACTTCCATGCAAAGATTGCATACAGTGTTCAACATTGAGTGGACCTCAGATTAGACATTTCAAAATGAAAGAAGAAACAACTTCAGTATCTGATCAATAGAGAAATGGTTACATAAATGGCAGTGTTGCCATTGAAAAGAATGTTGTGTAGTTATTAAAAAGAATGAGGAAAAAGCCTTCTATACTGAGTTGGACACATTTCTAAGACATATTAAAGGAAAAAAAAGCAAGTCTAAGAACTTTGTATATGACATGACCCCACTTAGGTTAAAGTAAATCCTTTTATATAATATGCATATGTCAAAGATTTATATTTTTTATATAGATCTTTTTCTATCCCACAGACAACAGAAACTAGAACAATACATATTGCCTGTGACCCCAGGGAAGGGAGAAGTTGAGTGTAAGTCAAGGAGATACTTGTTTTGTTTTTATCAGATTCTGCATTGTTTGAATGTCTTAGAAGAATATATTCTCTTTTCAGTTCTTTATATTTTTAAATATGAGTGGGTGACAAATAATTAGAGTAAGATCCAGAGGACATATAAATCTTTAAAAATTATTTTCAATTATGGAAACATTTAAATAGCATAGAATTTAGCATCATAATCATTTGTAAGTGTACAGTACAGGGGCAATAAATACTTTGACATTGCTGTGCTACCATCCATTACCAGCACTCTTTTCATCTTTCAAAATTAAACTCTGTACCCCTTACTTCCCCATTTCCCCTACCCCCAGCCGCTGACAACCACCATTCTACTTTCTGCATATATATATATATATATATATATACACACACACACCATATCAGTTTTCACCATTAACAATGAATTGAATGCTGGGCTGATATTGTGGCGTTCACTGTGACGTTCGCTGCGCCAACTAGCGGTTGGGTCTCTGAAGCTGGCTTGTAACCTGAATTTTAGCTCGCAACTCAAAGCAATTGGCCAAGAGAAGGCTTGTATCTCAAAAAACTCGTTAGTCGGGACACTCGTAAGTCAACACCCCACCATATATATCCTATATAACAAAAAAGGTAATATGCAAATTGACTGTCACAACCTCACACAAGATGGCTGCCTCCCTGTGGTCACCAGATGGCCACTACAAGATGGCTGGCAGGGGAGGGCAGTTGGGGGCAACCAGACCAGCAGGAGAGGGCAGTTAGGGGTGACTGGGTCAGC